>NC_059496.1:2424735-2463635 GCF_018139145.2 Gymnogyps californianus
AACCCCTGCCACACAAACCCAACACAACACCTACGACATCACAAGCACCTGCACAAAACACAGGCCTACCCCTACCCTTGCACCTCCTCAGGCACATGTCACAGCACAACCACCTGCACAACCCACCTGCATGCTCCTGCCCTAACACCTATGCAACCACCTCTCCCATCACAAGCACCTGCACAACCCACCTGCAACCTCTTGCCCTAGCAACTACTCTGCCACCAATGACAACACAAGCAGCTGCACAGGGCACGGGCCTGCTCTTAAACTACCATCTCCTTGCCAGCATGGGACATCACAAGCACCTCCTTCAGCCCAAGCCACCTCCTGCCCTACCACTTACTCACGCACCTACGACCTCACAAGCACCTGCACAAGCCAGGGGCTGGCCCCTGCCCTCACACCTCCTCAACCACCTGCGACCTCACAAGCACCTGCACAAGCCATGGGCCTCCTCCTGCCCTAGCACATCTGCAGGGAAATACCACAACACAAGCACCTCCACAAGCCACCTCTCCTTTCAGTCCCACTCACACCCTCACAAAACACTCACCTCAAAACCACCTTTGCAAGCCTGCGGCCTGCTTCTGCCCAACCACCTCAGCACTCAGCACTGACGTTGCAGGCACCTGCACAAGCCAGGGCCCTGCTCCTGCCTTAGCACCTACTCACCCACCTAGGACAGCACAACAAGCTGCACAACCCACCTGCATGCTCCTGCCCTAACAGCTGCACAGCCACCAGGGACGTCCTGAGCACCTGCACTGGCCCTCTCCAGTCCTGCCCATTCAGCTAATTAGCCAGCACTCACAGCACAAGCACCTCGACCAGCCACCTGCCTGCTTCTGCCCTAGCACCTGCTCACCCACCTAGGACATCACCTGCACCTGCACAACCCACCTGCACGCTCCTGCCCTAACAGCTACCCAGCAAGCATTCACATCACAAGCACCTCTAAAAGCCACCTCTTCAGTCCTTCCCATTCAAATACTTAGGCACCACGCACATCACAAGGACCTCGACAAGCCGGGGCCTGCCACTGCCTTAGCACCCCCTGAGCCACCTCTGACATCGCACCTACTCCAGAAGCCACCACCTTGCTCCTGACACAGCAACTACCCAACCACTTGCGACACCCAAAGCACTTGCACATCAAAGCTTCCTGCTCCAGCCCTACCACCTACTCAGGCCCATCTGACCTCGCAAGCACATCAACAAGCCAACTGCCTCCTTCCACCCTATCCCCCACTAACAGCAACGGCGTGCTTTACGCCCAGCCACCAACAAAGCACCATGCACCTGCTTGCTCACTCCTCCCCTCCGGCGGCATGCGGATGACAAAATACAACCAAAGGCTCGCGAGTCCACACAAGGACATGGACGGATCACTCAACAATTATGCTCACAGGCAAAACACACTCCACTTGCGGAAAAAACACATCCATTTCATTTCCTACCAAGCAAATCACACTAGCAGAAGGAGAAAGAGAACCAGATCTTAAAAACACACCTTCCCCCACCCCTCCCTTCTTCCCACCCTCACCTTTGCTCACCATACCTCCACCTCCTCCCCACAGCGGCCCAGGGCAACGGCGAATGGGGCTTGCACGCACTCATCCCACATTGGCTCTGACGCTGCTTTCTCCTCAGAGGGAGGGCTCCTCACACTCTTCCGCTGCTCCACCCTGGGATCCCTCTCACGGGGATCAGCCCTCCATGACCTTCTCCAACACCACACCTTGCCGCGCACTCCAGGCCTCCCCACCTGCTCCAGCGTGGCCTTTCCCATGCACTCACGGCCGCCTTCGGGCCCACACACTGGCTCCACCCTCGCATCCTCCATGGCTGCAGGCGACTCTCTGATCCACCATTAACCTCCATGGCCTGCAGGGACATGATATCCAGGGATGGCTACCTGCGCAACTCAGCTGTCTCCAGGGGAGGCCAAAACACTCTGGACGTTCCTCGGAGGAGTCCTGAGGAGCTACCGGGCATAGACCTGCCTCCAACACAAAGAAAACTCTTCAGCTAACGGAAGAGGAAAATTGTGCTGCTGCTACCTGGGACTTTAGCTGCCTGTCAGGAAACTCAAAACACTCTGGCAGATGTCTGGGAAAAGTCCTGACGCAAAAACAGGAATGCACCTGCCCCCAACATACACAATGCTCTTTGCGTAGCTACCTTAGAAGATTCTGGGGCTGCTACCTGGGAAGTCGCTCATCTCCAAAGGAAACCAAAAGACTCCTGGATATTCCTGGGAGGAGTTCCAGAGAGCTACCGGGCATGGACCTGCCTCCAACATGCACCAATCTCTTGGGGGATCTACCCTGGTGGAGTCTGGGGCTGCTGCCCAGGCCTTCAGCTCCCTCCACAGCAGGACAAAACACGTTGGCAGAATGCCTGAGAAGAGTCCTGGGGAGCTACAGGGCATGGACCTGCTTCCCATTTCTATCAGCAATCAGTCATGATTGGAGCAAGGGCAAAGCCTGTATATTTCAAATGCATTTGAGTTACATGACTCTTCAACATACGCCATGACACCATTTCACTAGACTGAAGGCTGACAGCAGTGTACCAGGACACTCCTTTCTGGACACTTCACTCCTGGGTAGAAATCCTAGACGCTTCCTTTAAGGACAGAAACCCAAAGAGCTAAAAGAAGTTCTTTAAATCAGCACAGCAAAGAAAAAGCAAGCAAGCAAACAAAAACGGCAGGGAAACCCCTGAGGCACTAATGAGGAACAAAGGGTCTCCCTTTGGGAGTCCACTACCCCTCACAAAATGGACAAGTGGCTTAAAAAGAGATTCCTGCAAAGAAACGGCACATCGAAGATAACCTTGATAACGCCAGCACAAGTGACCGCCGTGGAAACGGCAGCGCTGACCCTTCTCCTACGAGCTCTTCGCCAGCCACATGAAGATGCAAAACCAAGCATGAACGAATCAGATCTGAGAAGAGCCTGGCCCCAAAAAATAAAAATGATCAGGAAGTCTGTTTGAAATACGGCTTCACATCCACTCTCGCGGATGAGGAACCTCGCCTTAAGCACATGTCGTGCCTTGAGATAGGAGCTAAGGACAGTATGAAGTTACCCCCACGAGCAGACGTTCAAAACCAAAGCACCCAGAACACGCAGACAATCCTGCACCATGTTTTCAGCGATGTTTCAAGTCACGTGATACTCAGTCCACGACTTTACAAAACATCATTAAACTTAACGATAGCAGCCTCCTTGCAGGTTGCTTACTCAAAGCAAAAACCAAAAAGCCACGTACCCTCGGGGAAACCCTTGTCCTTCCGGGTGGCTGCTGTCTTCCCACGGCTCTTCCTCAAAGCAGGACAAATGACCGTGAATTTGGCAGTCCACACGAAGCACACTTACTCCTCCGACAGTCATTACCTATGGGCCAGAAGTCCTCCCACACCCCAGAAGTGCCCATTACTCCTCCAGCAGTCATCCGCTATGGACCGCAAGTCCTCCAGACCTACCTACCTACCCACCTACCCACCTACCGACTTACTGGAAATGAGTTGGACCACAGCAGAAGTGACACTGGCCCAGCCGGTCACACACACCAGACCACAAATGGTAGTTACAAGACAGAAAACACAACATAAACCACCAGAACTGTAAAAAAAGCCAACCCGAAGCCACAGCATACACAAATCAAAGGCCCCTCTCCAAACCCTAAACAGGCAAACAAGCTAAAAAAGGACTCTCCAAAAAAGCAATCCACCCAGAACACAAGAGAAGCCAAAAATAACATAACCCCAGGAACCCAGGCCCAACAAACCCAGATCCTCTCCAGAACAATAGCACGCTTTAATCCTGACTCGCTTAAACTCAGGCATCCCAGAACCCTACCACTCTGTAACCCTTGCACACTGTCACCCTAGCATCCCAGAACCCTAGCACACTGTAGCCCGAAGATATCCAAAAAATGAACCCAAACTCCCTGGAGATCTCCGGCTGGGCCTTCAGGTGGCCCCGCTCTCAGAAGTCACAACTTTGAAATGGGAATGGGACAGCATCCCTCTTCACATCACCTGTCACCCCCGGAAAAAGTGCCTGCCTTAAACACTCCCGGGGAGAAAGGCTGGGGCACTTGGAGACTTTCAACTGGCCCGCCATCACCACGGGGCTTCAGCTCATCATTTCTGTGTCAGAGCCACCAAGCACATCAGCCCGTCCTCCCTGAGACACCCCTTGGGGCAGCCGTACCCAGAGCCAGGCGGCTGCATATGGCCTTTGCTCGATGGGGAGGTGCTTCCTGGGAGCAGGATCTCTCCTGGGGGCATGGGGAAACTCTCGTCAGGCCTGGATGCCTGAGAACAGCTCTGCGCTGCTCCATCTCTCACCAAAAACCAGGGGCAGAGGAAGGCTGCTTTGCTGGCCTCCAAGACAATCAGCTCACCTGGGATGCTCTGTGGCCAGCGTGCCTTTGCTGTCAGGTGGGTCTCAGCTCAGCAGCGCTCTGCAAACATCTGTCACCTCCCTGCAGGATGCTCTCCAGTGCACAGCATGTCTCCACTGGCTCTCCCTGGGGACAAAGCGAAAAGGAGCAATTTGCTTTTCTTTCCCCCACTCCCAGAGACTGCACAGAGACCTGCCACCCAAATCAGCTGTGTGACAGGGACACCACGTACGAGCTGCAGACATCGGTCAGGATGGCTGCAGGGAACGGGCAAGACATTCTGCAGTGCCCCGGCACTGGCAGAAAGCAGAGCTGGAGACAATGGGGGAAGCCCAGGGCAGCTGGCAGCCGCGCGTGGGGCCCAGCAGGGTGCAGTGCCTGCAGAAATGCCCGGCTCCTTGAGCCTCAGCCCAGGGCTGCAGCACGGGGCCGGCACCAGCTGGGGATTCGCTAGGAAAAACCAGGCAGGGCTGACCCTGAGCCCACGCATGGCCCCGGCCCCGGGATGGTCACCCGTCCCTTTGCCCATCGCTGCCATGGGATCCAGAAAGCAGCGCCACCAGCCCTCACGTGGTCCTGAGCCATCTCTTCACAGCTGCTGGACATGGAGCCGTCCTGGGACTCAACAGGCCTAAAAACAAGGGAAATTGCCCAGAATTAAGCTGTTCTCAAGTTTTGGCAGGCAGCATGTTTTTCTGAGCTGCCTGGAGGTGCCGTTCCTGGGGAGCGCTCAGGAAACAGGGCAGCTGCCTGTACCTGCGGGCAGGCAGTGGATTGTGTGCAGTGGGAGTGAGCAGTGGTTTGTGCGGCTGTTGAATGGAGTCGAGCTTTAAATGTGTCCAACCTGCTACTCCTGGTTCCTTTTTCCTTGCAGGTTGCATTTGGAGTTCAGATGGGGCCGGGGGAGTGTTAAGCAAAACCAACAAGCAAAGACAAACAAACAGCTGGGAAGGTTTCTTCCCCCTAGCTGGGCTTTTTTTCTCAGTCCTGAACACTCTGCGTGCAATGATCATCACCAATATTAGGGCGCAGGATTGGGCACAGGGCAGGGCTTTTGCACGCAGCACATTCCTTGAGGCTCTTGGTAATGCACCTCCTGGGGAGTGCTCAAGAAATGGGGGCAGTCGCCCATAGTTGCTGGTTTTGGTCTTTCTCCCCTCTCTCTCTCTTTGGCTCACTGTGCCTATTTCTTAATTCCTCCCTCTCTGTCTTTAGCCCATCACCATTTTTGGTCGTCTTCTTTCTCTGCCCACCTCCCTGTCTCTATTTTCTAATTCCCCCTCTCTCTTCTATAGCCCAGGGCTATTTTTTTCTTTCTCACCTTTCTCTCTCCCTCCCTGTCCTTCTCTTTTTTCCTATCGCTGTGTCCTGCTTCCTGATCGTCTTCTTTCTCCCTGTCCTGCAGCCTGTCCTGTAGCCCCTGCTCAGCTGGCTGCGCCTTCTCTCTTTCTCTCTGGGCCTCTCGCCTGCTCCCTGGCCCTTTCCGCTCTTCCTCCGGCTCCAGCCTGGAAGCCATCGCTGTTCTGTCCTTGGCTGCCTCCCTCTCCTGACCCGCATCCCTCTCTTTGTTTCTCACTCTCTGGATTGTTTCCCGTCCTTCTCTTGCTCTCTGTCTCTCTGTCCCCTGCCTCTCCCTTTCTCTCTCTCAGCCTTTCCCCTCTGTGCCTCTGTCCTGCTCCCTGTCCCTCTTCTCTGTCCCTCTGCTCTCCTCCTGCCATGGGGCCTGTGGAGGAGTGGGGTCCAGCCGGGGGGACGGTGTCCCTGCAGGGTCAGACAGGAAGAAGGAGCGCCCAGTGGCATGCCAGGTGCTGTAGTCCTGGGGTATGGGGCTGATGGGTGGCCATGTTGGTTCCCAGGGCATGCTGGGAGCTGTAGTTTCCAGCACTCAGCTTCCTAGTGGCCATGTTGTTCTCAGGTAAAGCGGGAGGCGCAGTCTCTGCTCCAGCCACAGCAATTTTGCCCAGGTTCCTCTTTAGTCAGAGCATACTTCTCTTTATAAGAAGTCTTTAACTTTGATTACTGCAAACACTCCAGTCCAAGGCACTCAGCAGGTGGCTATGGCAACCCCTGAGATAAGTGGTCTAAAATAAACCAGGTAAAATAATGAGGGGATAATAATACGGTTTGAGTTCAAATAAACCATTAAGTGTGACTAATGGGTTTACATTTAAAAATATTCATACACCGTATTTCTGGGCTAACATTAGTAATGGTTCGAGGCCCATTGTTCATCCCACTGCTGTAGGTGGTCTCCAAAGAATACTGTTAATAGATGCCTCCTGCATTTGTTAACCCAGCACTCAGCAGGAGAAAAAAGTCTTGTAGCTCCACAAAATAGAACTGTTAAAGGGAGAAGAGAGAGGGGGGAGGGCTCAGGAGGCAAGATTACCCTGCAGAGAGAGCTAACAGCCCTTCTCAGAGGCTGACCTACTAATTTAATGGAGTCTCTCCTCAATATTTTTTTGTTTCCCAATCATCTCTATTGGACCCAAATCAAAACTAGCAATTAGCAGCTGGTGATAAGTGCTGTGCATGCTCAGGATGGGACAGTCATTACCCAAGCAAAGCTTATGATTTAAATAAATAGTCTAACGTATTTCCTTAACTTGTGGTGAGGAGAAGTGGAGCTGGGATTCGTCTGTTCCTGAGGAGCTGGTCTCCTGCGATTACTCCTCCAGCGACGACTGCTAGCCCGCTAGCGACGGGAAATTGCAGAAAGCAGAACTGAAATTTGCTGGAGCTACTCATGCTGTTTCTGGTGGCAGTAAACCTTTAGACATCCTGATTTTCAGAATAGAGCCACAAGAAAAATGGGAGACCGTGTTCCCTCTTACCCTCCTTTTCTCCATATAGGCTTCCTGTCTTCATCCTGCCCTTGAACAGAGCCTGTCCCTTCTCAGCTTTCCTTTGCCTTTTGACTGCGGGTCACACAGAAGCAAATAGACCTGTCCTAACATCAGGGAAGAATTCATCCTTCAGACCTGGCAACTACCCAAGGATTTTGGATCATAAATCCTGCAGCAATCCTTGCAGCTTATTTCGTTGGTTCACCCTGAAGCATCTAATACATAAAAGATTATGAGGTTAGTTTTTTTCCAAAGTACTGGCATTATGAAGCGGACATAGTAAACATAGAGTGGGGTAGGTCCCTTTTTTGGGCATCCTCCCTCATTTCTAGGTCGTTACAGAAAACCCAGAAGATCATAAGCAAAGGGGCTTTGTGGAGTTAGCTTTTCTTGTCAACACACAACAACTATATTTGAGTGTATTTACGCTGCTTAGAAAGATGGGTAGCTGTGCCTTGCACCAGCAGTAAAGCATTTACTCTACAGCCCCTGACCATGTCCCTTTTCAATTCAAAAGTATTGTCTTTCTGACTAAGCTGCTCCTGGTCTGAAAGAGAAGGAATGACTAGGAAGCAGTGACTGTGAATGTGCTGTTGTATTACCCGGCACATTAGGTCTAGCCTACAACACCTTTCAGAGCGTCGGACAAAAGTTGGCTATTAAGTCGAAAGTTGCCTAGACACTGGCTGTTCCTCAGGAAAAAGTAGTTAAATAAAGGAAATCTACAGTAAAAACACTAAAAGAAGAAAGTGGCTTTTGGTTGATAGAAAGATGGAAAAAGAAACTCTGCGTGAGTGGAAGTGGATATGTATGGAAAGCAAAACAATAGTCCAGATGACAAGAAGAATTGAAGCAGTGAAATGGTCAAGGTAATAGGGGTTCAAGAGGAACGGAGGGGAAAGAACTTCATGAGAGGTTGTCGCAGGAAGACTAGACCAGCAATATGATTTCAAAGTCAATCTTCTTTAATGATATCAACATAGAACGGTCCAAGTGAACAGGAATGTTATGTTGTATTGAGATACAACAGCCAGATTGGACAGGAATATCAGGTCGTAAACACTGCGATAAACACAACTTAGTTACAGGTTCAGGGTGTCAGCTGGGAACTATCACTACACAAACTATAACCAAATGTAAGCTTAAAATGATGACTCAAAATGAGCAACTCACTCACCGGTAAGGCGAGGCACTCAACCCCGGGGAGTTTCCTTAGATGGCATCCCGATGTAAGGGGAGAGTCTCTGACTGCAGACCCGCTGCTCCGAGGAAGACGGGCTCAAAGGGCTCTTCCGGCGGGCTCCATTTATACCCGAAGTCGGATCGGGGCTCGTGGTCATATATGGTCAGCGGTCTGGAAACTTGTCACTGTCTACGTGACTCCAGTTATCACATGGCTGGCCAGCTCGACCCCAAACCGCGGCTTCTAGTTTTAACTCTTTCCTTTCAGCAGTTGAGAAGTTTGCTCTTTATCGGGGTGGGTGCACCTGCCACACTCCACCCCGTGACCACAGTCACGATCCGACTGGTTTCTTTGGAGTGGTGGTACAGTCACCTCTTGCCTCCAAAGTTAAAAGGGAGCGCAGTTTCGGTGAGAATTGATGCTCATCATGAATCATCATTTCTTTGGCGTTTTACAATTCTAACGGAACATCTGCTATTTGGGTTAGTTCTAAAGGAGCATACGTAACAACGGATATGAACCACGTTATCATATGTTTAACACAACTTAATACAATACAAATGGCAATTATTATGATTATAACCACTATCAAGGATTGTAAAACACTGGTTAACCATCCCGACAGGGAAAAACCCGAACGCACTGGAAATCTTTCCCAACCAGTTGACGTTTAATGCGGCAGCAATTGCCTCTGAGTCCTTTGCTACTTTCCTTCATTTTGTCGATTTGGGTTCGGAGGGGTATGGATACATTTGGGATATAAATGCAGCAGTCATCTTACTCATCAATTTAGCACTCCATACTAAAGGTGTTCCTTTAGCAAGCATCAGGTCTAATCCCGCTCGGTGCTGGGCGGTCATTTTGCTGGTGTGTTTGTAATTGTTCGTTCAAGAGTTTCTAAGCTGTCAGATGTAGAATTGGCTCAAATAGATACTTGCATCAATAGGTCATAAATGGCTTGTGGGTTTTTGAGGGAGGCAGTCCCCATTCCGAACATGGCCTCCAGCCACTATCCCAGTGGCGTTTTTGCTCTTTGCCACGTTCCCTTCTTTAGCGGTTGTATCTCCCGGGGGCTGCGATCCCACCACTTAGGGGCTATAGGCCCTTCTCGGTAAATGGGACAAAGGGAAGGCAGGGCTACTGTGCGGGCCATCCCGGGAACAGTTTGGGTGTAGCCGGGAATACAGACAGCCCTTGGAGTATGCCGACTCTAGATTGGGAGGGGCGGGCACATCAGATGTTTGGCATATGCCTTGTGTGGGGGCATGAGGAGGACAGTCCCCATAAGCGTTACATTTTAGGGCAGTGGGCCACACATAGCTGGTATTACTACACAGACAGCCTGTACCAAAGCTTTCCTGAATGGGGCGGGGCATGTATCATCACAATAATGGCCTTTTATCTATATTTTACATTGCATTTCTGTTTGGCAGTCCCAAAGTGTTGGTTTTTTTTTTTACTGGTGGTGCCCCATTCCTTTGCGCAATCCAGTCAGGTCCCCATGTGCAATTGAGGGATGTTTTTCCCAGGCTCCCTTGAACCCTGGTTCTTGACAAGCGTTGGGGCAATTGCTACCATTACTCTCGGGGTGTTTAATACACCAGGTGGCGTTTAACAGTTCAGTATATTGCAGGGAATGATCATCTGTTTTCCATTGGTCATGATGTTCAGTAATTTCCCCAGGGAACATTAAAGCATGGCATTGTACCATTAAAACTCCACCCCGTGGCGTTATTAGGGGGTAGGAAGAGGTAATTACACTTTGCCTTCCATATTGAATTGCCATTTATTGCGCCAGGTGACCAGCTATAGATGGTATGAGTGTGACCTCCATCCTTTCCATCCGTTCCCCAGGCCCGGCTGGAATTATTGCACTGTTGCCATGGGAGTTCAAGGGTTAGTGATATATTAGTGGTTTGCACAAAGATTGGTAGGGGCTCCTCTACTGACTTAGGGCTGGGCAGACAGGCTGTTATTGAAGTTAAGTTCACCCATACGTGCAAATCCCACTATCAGTTTTGGGCCACCACCTTGCTGTCCAGGTTCTTGTTTGTCCATGCCCGCTGTTGTTACTGCCATCAGTGGGAAGTGTCCGAATAGTTTGCTTTCCCATAGTCCTGCAAGAGGACACAAATTGCACCTCGGGCCTTGGGACCGGGTCTCAGAAATTAGGAATTATCCGTCGAGTACTTATGCGATGCCTTTCCCTTTCCTATCTAAGGCCTCCCAGGCATGTAAGCCTCTGGGTTTCGCCAGGATCGTGGGTACAGTGCCAACAGAGGGCAGTTTTACCATGACGGGTTGGCCTGTATGTTCTCAATGGGAACTGGCCCTTTTTGATTGTCCGGTTTGGGAGCGTCGCCCGTTAATGGTCCCGTAGGACAAAAATGAGGTAGGTACCATCGTTTGCCTGCCAGCATATCGAATCCCAATATATTTCCCTTATAAGGCTCAGAGCCACCTCCACAAGTTTCGGTCTCTCTCGGGGCAGGTGCACCTGCCACACAGGTTAACTAAACACTCTTCCACCCCTCCATCCAAAACAGAGGGCAAGTCTCTGAGACCGAGATAGAGATAGGCAGGTACGTGCAGAGGCAAGAGAGGAAAAAAAGCTTACTTAAGAACATAACTTTTGGTTCTTAAAACAGTTAGCAGCATACAGTGAGAGAGAAAGTGCAATCAGAGAGCAGAACACCTTAGCCAAGCAGCACCTCCTGACCCTGCCCACCTTCCCCTTTAAGCAGGGTGTATTGCTGCAGTCCAGAGAAACCGTTGCAAAACTGCGGCTTCTGGCAACTTATTCCTGAAATGCACGAGTTTTCTTTTGGAGAACTGCAATATACTGGGATGGATTCCCCAGGTGCTCAAACTCAGTAGTGTCTATTTCAAACCATGGGCTTAAAAGTATACATCATAGGCTGTAATTTGAAGAACTCAGTCAATAAAAACCATGATTAAACAATAAACAACAGATAAGCCAAAAAGGGGGGCAAAAAAGGAAGAAAACCATACACACAGGGAGTCCAATGGCTAAACCAATTCCTATCAAAATGTCCATCCGCAAGTGAGTGGTGTATCGTGAGAGATCCACTGTTTACATTTCCAATACTATAAACAGTATCCTGAATTTTCATAACATGACATGCAGCATCCAAACCACAGAAAATGTAGAAAAGGCACAGGCAAGGAGAAACACATCTTCATAGCATTACATTCAATAGCTGTTTAACGGTGAGCCTTCTTCTAGAGCTGTCCAACAATGCTGACTAATCCAGGTGACCTGTTTAATCAGACTTAATTGTCAAAAGGATTAACAATATCTAAGTAAAACAAGGCATGTATACATTAAAGAAAACAGCATGGAACTGTACTGCTTGTGAACTATTTACAAAAACATACAAGATGTTGGATGGCACAAAGCCAAAATCTGCTAATTGGATATGTCCTTCCTCATCAAGAAGGATGTTTTCTGGTTTTAGGTCCCGGTATATTATTCCACCACTATGTACATGGTCTAAAGCAAGTGCTAATTCTGCCAGGTAAAATTTAACATCGTCTTCTGTGAACATCACCCTACGTTCTCCACGTGCTCCAATTACCTCTATTAAATTTCTTAGGGCTGTTTGGCAATGGGCTCTGTCGCCGGCCATATTATAGTTCCCGTCTGGATTTAGTGTCGGCCACGGATTTCTCCCTCCTCCCACCTGTTGTGCTAATTCCGCATCCTTAGTTAATACCTTCTCTCTTTCATCTGGGCAGAATGATTCTCGGAATAAGATTTGGGTGTCCCCCGGTTAGGATTGTGTCCCGTGCAGAGATTTGACAATAACTGTGCCCGTGTTTCTGCGTCCTCCCTTAATCTTGGCATTGTACAGCCCCATAAGGCTAAATCATTTGGGTTCCACGATGGATTAGTATAAACCGTCGATGTGGGGCATGCATAGTCACCCCCTGGCCTTAAAGCGGCCAGATTAGTCAAAACATTTGAAACCATGGGGCAAAGTCCCACCCTTGCTACAGGAGGGTCTGGGGGGAGGTCGGTGCAGGGACTGTAAGGTGGGGCAGGAGTCGGGGAGGGCCTTGTCTGGTCGTCGTTCGGGGCTGTAGCCTTACCTACGGCCAAAGTTACCTTACAGGTTAGTTTTTCCCTCAGCCCCTTTTGCCTCCCTGGATGTTGTCTCTCCCGCACCCACTCATCCCACACATACCAATAATCCATGTGTCCCGGGAACCGGTACTGAAGTTGGTCTCGCACAAAGGTCAGTCGATGTTGGTCAAAACTCCCTTGTGGTGGCCACTGATCTTCAATATCTCCATGGCGGGTGATGAATGGCCACCATTGTTGACATAGAACTACTGCGTCCTCCTTCAGTAGTGAATTTGCACCACAGATTTTTTTCCCAGTTTTGTAATATCTCTGCTAAGGGTGTCTCCCTCTCTACTCCAGTTACGTTACTCATGATTTAATCCGGGTGGGACTCAACCCCCCCCTTTTAAAATCTCTTAACAGCTCTCTAATCTGGGCAGGACTCGAACCCCCTTTTAATCAGACGTCTTCTGTTGATCAGACTGCGTACAAACTCGTGTGCGATTTATGCTGATCAGGCTATGCACCTCGGGCGGGACTTGAACCCCCCCCCCCGAATTCTGTCCTTTTCCCTATATTGAATTTAGATTTAGGGGATTTAACACTCACCACTGTAGCAATTCGGTGCGTCCCGTGTCCAAAATCCTCAGGTGAACTCACCCTGTGCTGCCAGTCAGAGGTTTGGATCCAAGAGGTTCCGAGAGTGACCTAGGGTCCCATCTGGGGTGCCATACTGTTAAGGGGGAAGCCGCTGCCCAAGCATTCACACACCAATCAAGGAGTCGCACACACACCACCCGAGACTTTAACTGCTAGGACCGGCGTCCCTTCGCAGCGGGCGACTCCAGTGAGCCGACGGGTGCCCCTTTCGACTCCTCACACACACACACACTCACCCTTGGGCGCTTCTTCTTCCCTCAGGCTCCAGCCAAGGTTCCCCAAAGCAGACTCTCTAATCAAGGCCTTCAAAATAAAAGCCTAATTTACTCTATCTATGGTGCCCAAATTCAGACAGCTCAAGCTGGCTGTCTCCAAAGAGGGAACCTGAGCACCACAATCCCTGGGCAATTATGCCCTTACAATCTAAATTCCCACCCCTCACACATAGTCTGGCCCAATGGTAAGATCGAGTCTGGGGTCGTCTTCTCTCTCATTGGGTGCTTTTTCTTGTCTCTCGGCTGGTTCTTCCTGCTGTGTTTTAGGCTACTTGTTACTATGTCTCCTTTTCCTGGGGCAAACTGGCTCTGGGGCTTTCCAAATCTCTTACTCCTGCCATCAGATTATAGGTGAACGTTAAGCAACAACATTAAGCAAGTTATGAGTCCTGCTTTATCATGAAGGACTACTTTTAAGCAGCTAAACAAAGTCCTTAAAGCCCTACAAAACATATTATCAGCCTCTCTAATTTCTATACGTTCCTGTGCTATTACAGCCTAACAGCCTTATGCCATTATTGCCACATGCTGTTTAGGTCTCGTTTGGGTGTGGTCTGCATGGTCCCCTAGCTCTGCTTTGCCACCTTCCACAACACTCGATCACTGATTGCTGATAGAAATGGGAAGCTCTGGCAAGACTGAGAGAATGAGGGGAGCGTTATGTTGCTAAGCAAGCCCCGAGCCTCAGCGCTGGTGGGGCTGTGAAAGGGCTGCCAAGGGAAGGTGAGGGCCAGCAAGAGTTTTCAGTCCTGGCACCTTCCCTGTGGGAGCACGGCAGGAGCCCCACAAGGAACCGCACAAAGCTGGCACGGAATGGGACGGGGCCGTGGCTGGAGCAGAGACTGTGCCTTCCACTTTACCTGAGAACAACATGGCCACTAGGAAGCAGAGTGCTGGAAACTACAGCTCCCAGCATGCCCTGGGAACCAACATGGCCACCCGTCAGCCCAGTACCCCAGGACTACAGCCCCTGGCATGCCACTGGGCGCTCCTTCCTCCTGTCTGACCCTGCGGGGACACCGTCCCCCCGGCTGGACCCCACTCCTCCACAGGCCCCATGGCCGCCTCCCGGGGCAGCCCCAGTCCCAGTCCCAGAGCCTTGGTGGAACAGGGAGGAGGAGGAGGAGGAGAGAGGGACAGAGGGGCAGAGAGGGGTGGGGTGGGGCGGAGAGTGGCAGGAGAGGGACGGGAGCAGGAGAGAGGGACGGCAGGAAGAAAGCAGGAGCTGGTCAGAGAGTGGAGAAAGGAAACCCCTGGTGAGGAGCGGGCCCAGGGCCAGGGAGAAGGGGATGGAGGGGAAGGGGCAGGGGGCAGCCAGGAACATGGTGATGAGCAGCAGGACAGAGGGACAGAGGGCAGACGAGGGCGGGAGGAAGGAGAGACAGAGGGAGCGACACGGGCAGGGTGAGGGAGTGCGATGGAGGGACAGATAGACGGAAAAGGCAGCAGGAGAGCGGAGTGGCAGAGAAATGGGAGAGGGAGCAGGACAGAGGCACAGAGGGGGGAAGGCTAAGAGAGAAAAAGGGAGAGGCAGGGGACAGAGCGCAGGACAGAGAGCAAGAGAAGGGCGGGAAACAATCCGGAGGCTGAGAAACACAGAGAGGGATGCGGGTCAGGAGAGGGAGGCGGCGAAGGAGAGAACAGCGATGGCCTCCAGGCTGGAGGCAGAGGAAGAGTGAAAAGGGCCGGGGAGCAGGCGAGAGGCCCAGAGAGAAAGAGAGAAGGCTCAGCCAGCCAACGGGTGTCCCTATCACACAGCTGATTTGGGCATGGCAGGTCTCTCTCACGAGTCTCTGGGAGTGGGGGAAAGAAAAGCAAATTGCTCCTTTTCGAGCTTTGTCCCAGGGAGAGCCAGTGGAGACATGCTGTGCACTGGAGAGCATCCTGCAGGGAGGTGACAGATGTTTGCGGAGCAGTACTGAGGCTGAGACCCGCCTGACAGCAAAGGCACGTGCTGGCCACAGAGCATCCCAGGTGAGCTGATTGTCTTGGGAGCCAGCAAAGCAGCCTTCCTCTGCCCCTGGTTTTTGGTGAGAGATGGAGCAGCGCAGAGCTGTTTCTCAGGCATCCAGGCCTGAGGAGAGTTTCCCCGTGCCCCCAGGAGAGATCCTGCTCCCAGGAAGCACCTCCCCATCAAGCAAAGGCCATATCCAGCCGCCTGGCTCTGGGTACGGCTGCCCCAAGGGGTGTCTCAGGGAGGACGGGCTGATGTGCTTGGTGGCTCTGACACAGAAATGATGAGCTGAAGCCCCGTGGTGATGGCGGGCCAGTTGAAAGTCTCCAAGTGCCCCAGCCTTTCTCCCCGGGAGTGTTTAAGGCAGGCACTTTTTCCGGGGGTGACAGGTGATGTGAAGAGGGATGCTGTCCCATTCCCATTTCAAAGTTGTGACTTCTGAGAGCCGGGGCCACCTGAAGGCCCAGCCGGAGATCTCCAGGGAGTTTGGGTTCATTTTTTGGATATCGTAGGGCTACAGTGTGCTAGGGTTCTGGGATGCTAGGGTGACAGTGTGCAAGGGCTACAGAGTGGTAGGGTTCTGGGATGCCAGAGTTTAAGCGAGTCAGGATTAAAGCGTGCTGTTGTTCTGGAGAGGATCTGGGTTTGTTGGGCCTGGGTTCCTGGGGTTATGTTATTTTTGGCTTCTCTTGTGTTCTGGGTGGATTGCTTTTTTGGAGAGTCCCTTTTTAGCTTGTTTGCCTGTTTAGGGTTTGGACAGGGGCCTTTGATTTGTGTATGCTGTGGCTTCGGGTTGGCTTTTTTTAACAGTTCTGGTGGTTTATGTTGTGTTTTCTGTCTTGTAACTACCATTTGTGGTCTGGTGTGTGTGACCGGCTGGGCCAGTGTCACTTCTGCTGTGGTCCAACTCATTTCCAGTAAGTCGGTGGGTAGGTGGGTGGGTAGGTGGGTAGGTAGGTCTGGAGGACTTGCGGTCCATAGCGGATGACTGCTGGAGGAGTAATGGGCACTTCTGGGGTGTGGGAGGACTTCTGGCCCATAGGTAATGACTGTCGGACGAGTAAGTGTGCTTCGTAATTTGTGTGGACTACCAAATTCACGGTCATTTGTCCTGCTTTAAGGAAGAGCCGTGGGAAGACAGCAGCCACCCGGAAGGACAAGGGTTTCCCCGAGGGTACGTGACTTTTTGGTTTTTGCTTGTGAGTAAGCAACCTGCAAGGAGGCTGCTATCGGTAAGTTTAATGATGTTTTGTAAAGTCGTGGACTGAGTATCACGTGACTTGAAACATCGCTGAAAACATGGTGCAGGATTGTCTGCGTGTTCTGGGTGCTTTGGTTTTGAACGTCTGCTCGTGGGGGTAACTTCATACTGTCCTTAGCTCCTATCTCAAGGCACGACATGTGCTTAAGGCGAGGTTCCTCATCCGCGAGAGTGGATGTGAAGCCGTATTTCAAACAGACTTCCTGATCATTTTTAATTTTTGGGGCCAGGCTCTTCTCAGATCTGATTTGTTCATGCTTGGTTTTGCATCTTCACGTGGCTGGCGAAGAGCTCGTAGGAGGAGCAGGAGAAGGGTCAGCGCTGCCGTTTCCACGGCGGTCACTTGTGCTGGCGTTATCAAGGTTATCTTCGATGTGCCGTTTCTTTGCAGGAATCTCTTTTTAAGCCACTTGTCCGTTTTGTGAGGGGTAGTGGACTCCCAAAGGGAGACCCTTTGTTCCTCATTAGTGCCTCAGGGGTTTCCCTGCCGTTTTTGTTTGCTTGCTTGCTTTTTCTTTGCTGGGCTGACTTTAAAGAACTTCTTTTAGCTCTTTGGGTTTCTGTCCTTAAAGGAAGCCTCTAGGATTTCTACCCAGGAGTGAGGTGTCCAGAAAGGAGTGTCCTGGTACACTGCTGTCAGTCTTCAGTCTAGTGAAATGGTGTCATGGCGTATGTTGAAGAGTCATGTAACTCAAATGCGTTTGAAATATACAGGCTTTGCCCTTGCTCCAATCATGACTGATTGCTGATAGAAATGGGAAGCAGGTCCATGCCCTGTAGCTCCCCAGGACTCTTCTCAGGCATTTGCCAACGTGTTTTGTCCTGCTGTGGAGGGAGCTGAAGGCCTGGGCAGCAGCCCCAGACTCCACCAGGGTAGATCCCCCAAGAGTTTGGTGCATGTTGGAGGCAGGTCCATGCCCGGTAGCTCTCTGGAACTCCTCCCAGGAATATCCAGGAGTCTTTTGGTTTCCTTTGGAGACGAGCGACTTCCCAGGTAGCAGCCCCAGAATCTTCTAAGGTAGCTGCGCAAAGAGCATTGTGTATGTTGGGGGCAGGTGCATTCCTGTTTTTTGCGTCAGGACTTTTCCCAGACATCTGCCAGAGTGTTTTGAGTTTCCTGACAGGCAGCTAAAGTCCCAGGTAGCAGCAGCACAATTTTCCTCTTCCGTTAGCTGAAGAGTTTTCTTTGTGTTGGAGGCAGGTCTATGCCCGGTAGCTCCTCAGGACTCCTCCGAGGAACGTCCAGAGTGTTTTGGCCTCCCCTGGAGACAGCTGAATTGCGCAGGTAGCCATCCCAGACTTTTGCAAGGTAGCTACGCAAGGTGTTTTGTGTGTGTTGGAGTCAGGTCCGTGCCCTGTATCTGTCTGGGACTCCTCCGAGGCATCTGCGGGAGCATTTGGGCTTTCTCTGGAGACAGGTGAATTCCACAGGATCAGCCGCAGACTCCTCCAAGGTAGCTAGTCAAGGACTTTTGTCCATGTTGTAGGCAAGTCCATTCGTGTTAGCTCTCCAGGAATTTTCCCATTCATCTCCAGAAATGTGTTGGTATTGTGAGGTGCTTGTGTTGTCCTATTTCCCTGCAGATGTGATAGGGAAGAAGGAGGAACCTGGCTTGTGAAGGAGGTGCTTTGAGGTCCTAGGTGCGTGAGTGATAGGGCAGGAGCTGGCCCGAGCTTGAGCAGCTGCTTTTGATGTCCAGGATGCCAAGTAGATGCTAGTTTAGAAGCAGGCCCCTGCCTGTGCAGCTGCTTACGTTCTCAGTGAGTAGTTGATAGGGCAAGAGTATGTAACTGGGTTGTGCAGGTGCTTGTGGTGTCACAGATGGTTGAGTAGGTGTTAGGGCAGGAGCAGGCCCCTGGTTTGAGCTGCAGCATATGTTGTCAGTGGTGGAGCAGGAGGTGATAGGGCAGGAGTGCGCAGGTGGCTTGTGCAGGTGCTTGTGAGGTCAGTGTTGGCTGTGTAGCAGTTAGGGCAGGAAGCTGGAGGTGGCTTGTGGAGGTGTTTGTGATGTCCCTGGTGGGTGAGTAGGTGATAGGGCAGGAGCAGGGCCCTGGCTTGTGCAGGTGCCTGTGATGTCAGTGCTGAGTGCTGAGGTGGTTGGGCAGAAGCAGGCCCAGGCTTGCAAAGGTGGTTTTGAGGTGAGTGTTTTGTGAGGATGTGAGTGGGACTGAAAGGAGAGGTGGCTTGTGAGGTGCTTGTGTTGTGGTATTTCCGTGGAGATGTGCTAGGGCCGGAGGAGGCCCGTGGCTTGTGCAGGTGCTTGTGAGGTTGCAGGTGGTTGAGGAGGTGTGAGGCCAGGGGCCAGCCCCAGGCTTGTGCAGTGCTTGTGAGGTCGTAGGTGCGTGAGTAAGTGCTAGGGCAGGAGGTGGCTTGGGCTGAAGGAGGTGCTTGTGATGTCCCATGCTGGCAAGGAGGTGGTAGTTTAGGAGCAGGCCCCTGCCCTGTGCAGCTGCTTGTGTTGTCATTGGTGGCAGAGTAGTGGATAGGGCAAGAGGTTGCAGGTGGGTTGTGCAGGTGCTTGTGATGGGAGAGGTGGTTGAGTAGGTGTTAGGGCAGGAGCATGCAGGTGGGTTGTGCAGGTGGTTGTGCTGTGACATGTGCCTGAGGAGGTGCAAGGGTAGGGGTAGGCCTGTGTTTTGTGCAGGTGCTTGTGCTGTCGTAGGTGTTGTGTTGGGTTTGTGTGGCAGGGGTTTGTGTAGAGGGGTGGGGCTCGAGGGGTGGGTCCTGTGAGAAGCTGCTAGAAGCTTTCCCGGCTGCAGTTCGGAGCCGCCTGTGTGCAAGGGGAGGCAATCAGCACCGGTGGTAGGTGCTCTGGGATAGGATATTTCAGAAGGGGAAAGAGTGGTGGAAAAGGAAGGAAGGGAGGTGCAGCGATGAGAGGAGTGGGATGTGAGAGAAAGAAGGCTGCAGAGGCCGAAGGTGAGTGAAGAAGGAGAGGGAGGAGGTGCGGGGGAGCAGAGATTCCCTGCAGGCCGTGGTGAGAGGGCAGGCTGTGTCCCTGCAGACCATGGAGGTTAATGGTGGATCAGAGATTCCCTGCAGGCCGTGGAGGACGCGAGGGTGGAGCCGGTGTGGGACCCGAAGGCGACTGTGAGTGCGTGGGAAAGGCCACGCTGGAGCAGGTGGTGGAGGCCTGGAGTGCGTGGCAAGGAGTGGTGTTGGAGAAGGTCGTGGAGGGCTGATCCCCGTGAGAGGGATCCCAGGGTGGAGCAGGAGAAGAGTGTGAGGAGCCCTCCCCCTGAGGAGAAAGGAGCGTCAGAGCCAATGTGGGATGAAGTGCCCGCAAGCCCCATTCACCGTTGCCCTGGGCCGCTGTGGGGAGAAGGTGGAGGTATGGTGAGCAAAGGTGAGGGCGGGAAGAAGGGAGGGGTGGGGGAAGGTGTGTTTTTAAGATCTGGTTCTCTTTCTCCTTCTGCTAGTGTGATTTGATTGGTAGGACATGAAATGGATGTCTTTTTTCCGCAAGTGGAGTGTGTTTTGCCTGTGAGCATAATTGTTGAGTGATCCGTCCGTGTCCTTGTGTGGACTCGCGAGCCTTTGGTTGTATTTTGTCGTCCGCCTGGCGCCGGACGGGAGGAGTGAGCAAGCAGCTGCATGGTGCTTTGTTGGTGGCTGGGCGTAAAGCACGCCGTTGCTGTTAGTGGGGGATAGGGTGGAAGGAGGCAGTTGGCTTGTTGATGAGCTTGCGAGGTGAGATGGGCCTGCGTAGGTGTAGGGCTGGAGCAGGAAGCTTTGATGTGCAGATGCTTTGGGTGTCGCAAGTGGTTGGGTAGTTGCTGTGTCAGGAGCAAGGTGGTGGCTTGTGGAGGTAGGTGCGATGTCAGAGGTGGCTGAGGAGGTGCTAAGGCAGTGGCAGGCCCCGGCTTGTCGAGGTCCTTGTGATGTGCGTGGTGCCCAAGTAGGTGAATGGGAAGGAATGAAGAGCTTGTGCAGGTGCTTTTGAGGTCACTGTTTTGTGAGCATGTGAATGGGAATGAAAGGAGAGCTGACTTGTGCATGTGCTTATGGTGTCCAAGGTGGCTGAGGAGGTGTCAGGCCAGGGCCAGCCTCTGGCTTGTGCAGCTGTTTGTGAGGTTTTGCCAAAAAAGGCATTGGTTCACTCATCCCCATCTCTCTCTGCTGCTATGAGACCCCCCTCCACATTCCAGAGCAACTCCCATGTGCCTTGTCCAGCCTTTTACTGCAGACACAGTGAGTGAAGCTCTTCATTTTCTTCTTCATGTTGCCTGCAGCCCCCATCAGCTCCAGGTTGATGAGCTTTGGCTTTCCTAAAAACATGCCTGTATACTGAGGTCATATTTCTTAATTTCTCCTTCATAGCCTGTCCTTGCTTGCACATCCTGATCGTTGTGTTGTGCCTCCCATCTGTGACCCATCCCTGCACCAGTGCAGCCCCACTGCCCAACACATGCCCCCATGCTCCCCCTCGTCAGACACTGCACAGTGTCTGTCCCCTTGGAGAAGTCAGTCTCCAATCCAACAGAGCTGTGTTTGTGCAAAGTGTTTTCATTGCAGTATCCAGCTCTTCTGTACTTAAGTGCTCTGTCAGGATGGCTGCTTAGTGTGCACTTCTAGTGACCTTCACTTTAATTGTCTTAACTGATTGCAGATCGTTTAGATGATTCCAGGGTGCCTGCTAGCTCTGATTAAAACAGGTTTCTTTCCACAAGTATTAAGTTTCTTCATCTCACTTCTTTGCATAAGTAAAATAAATATTTAGATGCATGCTGAGGTATCCTGAAGCACGGGATGGGATGGATTGAAGAGCTGAGGTAGCTCAGTTCTTACTGCCTTGGGGGACTTGGGGCCAGTTGTTGCTCTCTCCAGGTCCCTGACTTGTGATACTGGGCTCCAGCACTTGCCAGCATGGGTAACGTGCTGCGTAAAGAGAGTTAGCTGGGAAAAGGGCTCTGCTCATGTTGCACAGGGAACGCTCAGGACAGGAGCGGCTGAAGCAAAGGGAGCAGAAAGGAGGGATGGAACTTTAGCAAAGTGAGTGGTGCACATCCCCTGGGCTGGCCTCTCCGGGAGCCAGCACTCCAAGGCACAGGGGAAGACAGCAAGAGATGGGGCTTGCTGGGAACTTGTGACCCTCTGCTCCAAACCTGAAGAAGGGTGCTGGTTCCAGCTGGCAGCCGGCAGGGCACCAGCAGGAATCCTTGCCTCAAAGAGCAATTGCTCGCTGGGCCCACGAGTGCTTGCTGTCTGATGAGAGCTCAGGGATGTGTCCACTCCGCTACCCAGGTGGGGAAATGGAGGAACAGAGAAGGGCCAGGACCTACCTTGTGTCGCGCAGAGGTGCAGTGGCAGGGCTTGAGTGCATCCCCCTCTTCCTGGGGGTTTGGCTGCCTGGTTCAGGGTCGACTTAGGTATGGTGCAGGCATTGGGCTTTGAAGAGAGCTGTTGGAGGAGGTGCTGCTAAGCAGCTCGGTGGGGACTCCCCCTGCCTTTGACTGGATTTGGCTTTTGAGCTGCAGGTCTCACCGGGTCTGTCCTACCAGCCTTACTAGGATATGTGGGACTGCATCCTTGTTGGTGAGGCCACCGCCTCTGCCTGTGTAGTTACCTCGCTCGGCTCCGGCTCCCCTTTCCTCATGGAGCAGCCACCCTTGCTGCTCCTGACACCGAGGAGGGTTTGGGAGAGAGCCAGCCTTCCTCACTCCTGCTTTAGCCACCAAGGCAAATCCTCTAGCAGCAAAGAGAGAACCCAGGAGTCCTGGATCCCAGTGCTTTTATCTGTGCACCTTACCTCATCCCATGAAACAGCCTGTGCCTTCACATCACAGGGTCAGCCACAGCGGAGCATACTGGGTGGGCAATCCTGGTGCTCCGAGGGACTGGGCTGAGCAGGCACTGCAGCATAGAGAAGTGCTAACCTGATGATGGTGGAGGTCCTTTCACAGTCAAAGTCTCCCTGGAGGAAGACAAGGGTTCCCAGACACTTAGCTCTAGCAGAGGGGGACAGGAGCAGGATGCTTGGATGGGTCTTGCTGGGAACTGCCTTGCACTGTGTCCTTGCATACGTGGTGGCACGGGGAGAGGCTGAATGTGGTCTGGAGAGTGTAGGCTGCTCTGCAGGTGTTTCTGGGAATCAGATGTCTGTGGCTTTTGCATCAGTTCAGAAAGCAGAGCAGAGCTTGTTGGCTTCTGAGAAGTCTCACAGAATTTCAGAATGGTTGAGGTTGGAAGGGACCTCCGGAGCCATCTGGTCCAACCCCCTTGCTCAAGTAGGGTCCCTAGAGTGCACAGGACCACGTCCAGATGGCTTTTGAATATGCCCAAGGATGGAGACTCCACAACTTCTCAGGGCACCCTGTGCCAGGGCTCAGTCACCCCCACCCCCACAGTGAGAAAGTGTTTCCTGATGTTCAAATGTAACCTCCTGTGTTTCAGTTTGTGCCCGTTGCCTCTTGTCCTGTCATTGGGCACCGCTGAGAAGAGCCTAGCTCCATCTTCTTTACACCTTCTCTGTCCTTGGAGATCTCCAACACCCATGTGGACAAGGCCATGATCCTGGCTGGACCCACTTTGAGCTGGAGGTTGGACAAGAGACCTCCCCAGAGGCCCTTCCAAACCTTCATTTTCCTGTGATTTTTATGGTGAAGCCTAAGGACTGTACCTTAAGGGTACCTCCTCAGAGACCAATGAGGGGACCAAGCTACCACTCACCCAACAGCTGCAGCACTGAGTGAAAGAATACAATTATGGGCAATTTTGCCCAGGTTGCCCTTTAGTCAGAGCATACTTCTCTTTATAAGAACTGTTTGATTACTGCAAACACTCCAGTCCAAGGCACTCAGCAGGTGGCTATGGCAACCCCTGAGATAAGTGGTCTAAAATAAACCAGGTAAAATAATGAGGGGATAATAATACGGTTTGAGTTCAAATAAACCATTAAGTGTGACTAATGGGTTTACATTTAAAAAATATTCATACACCGCATTTCTGGGCTACACATTAGTAATGGTTCGAGGCCCATTGTTCATCCCACTGCTGTAGGTGGTCTCCAAAGAATACTGTTAATAGATGCCTCCTGCATTTGTTAACCCAGCACTCAGCAGGAGCAAAAAGTCTTGTAGCTCCACAAAATAGAACTGTTAAAGGGAGAAGAGAGAGGGGGAGGGCTCAGGGAGGCAAGATTACCCCTGCAGAGAGAGCTACAGCCCCTTCTCAGAGGCTGACCTAACTAATTTAATAGGAGTCTCTCCCCAATATTTAATTTTTTTTTCCCCAAACCATCTCTATTGGACCCAAATCAAAACTAGCAATTAGCAGCTGGGTGATAAGTGCTGTGCATGCTCAGGATGGGACAGTCATTACCCAAGCAAAGCTTATGATTTAAAGAAATAGTCTAACGTATTTCCTTAACTTGTGGTGAGGAGAAGTGGAGCTGGGATTGTCTGTTCCTGAGGAGCTGGTCTCCTGCGATTACTCCTCCAGCACAACTGCTAGCCCACTAGCGACGGGGAATTGCAAGAAAGCAGAACTGAAATTTGCTGGAGCTACTCATGCTGTTTCTGGTGGGCAGTAAACCTTTAGACATCCTGATTTTCAGAATAGAGCCACAAGAAAAATGGGAGACCGTGTTCCCTCTTACCCTCCTTTTCTCCATATAGGCTTCCTGTCTTCATCCTGCCCTTGAACAGAGCCTGTCCCTTCTCAGCTTTCCTTTGCCTTTTGACTGCGGGTCACACAGAAGCAAATAGACCTGTCCTAACATCAGGGAAGAATTCATCCTTCAGACCTGGCAACTACCCCAAGGATTTTGGGTCATAAATCCTGCAGCAATCCTTGCAGCTTATTTAGTTGGTTCACCCTGAAGCATCTAATACATAAAAGATTATGAGGTTAGTTTTTTTCCAAAGTACTGGCATTATGAAGCAGACATAGTAAACATAGAGTGGGGTAGGTCCCTTTTTTGGGCATCCTCCCTCATTTCTAGGTCATTACAGAAAACCCAGAAGATCATAAGCAAAGGGGCTTTGTGGAGTTTAGCTTTTCTTGTCAACAACAACAACTATATTTGAGTGTATTTACGCTGCTTAGAAAGATGGGTAGCTGTGCCTTGCACCAGCAGTAAAGCATTTACTCTACAGCCCCTGACCATGTCCCCTTTTCAATTCAAAAGTATTGTCTTTCTGACTAAGCTGCTCTGGTCTGAAAGAGAAGGAATGACTAGGAAGCAGTGACTGTGAATGTGCTGTTGTATTACCCGGCAGACATTAGGTCTAGCCTACAACACCTTTCAGAGCGTGGACAAAAGTTGGCTATTAAGTCGAAAGTTGCCTAGACACTGGCTGTTCCTCAGAAAAAAGTAGTTAAATAAAGGAAATCTACAGTAAAAACACTAAAAGAAGAAAGTGGCTTTTGGTTGATAGAAAGATGGAAAAGAAACTCTGCGTGAGTGGAAGTGGATATGTATGGAAAGCAAAACAATAGTCCAGATGACAAGAAGAATTGAAGCCAGTGAAATGGTCAAGGCAATAGGGGCTTCAAGAGGAACGGAGGGGAAAGAACTTCATGAGAGGTTGTCGCAGGAAGACTAGACAGCAATATATTTCAAAAGTCAATCTTCTTTAATGATATCAACATAGAACGGTCCAAGTGAACAGGAATGTTATGTTGTATTGAGATACAACAGCCAGATTGGACAGGAATATCAGGTCGTAAACACTGCGATAAACACAACTTAGTTACAGGTTCAGGGTGTCAGCTGGGAACTATCACTACACAAACTATAACCAAATGTAAGCTTAAAATGATGACTCAAAATGCGCACTCACTCACCGGTAAGGCGAGGCACTCAACCCCGGGGAGTTTCCTTAGATGGCATCCCGATGGAAGGGGAGAGTCTCTGACTGCAGACCCGCTGCTCCGAGGAAGACGGGCTCAAAGGGCTCTTCCGGCGGGCTCCATTTATACCCGAAGTCGGATCGGGGCTCGTGGTCATATATGGTCAGCGGTCTGGAAACTTCTCCTAGCCGAGGCATTTCATTGGTTGAGGTGTTTCTGGCAGGCTCGGTGGTTGGGTATGTGACTTGGGCACTCTGTCTACGTGACTCCAGTCACTCCACCACGCAGCTGGCCGGCTCGACCCCCAAACCGCGGCTTCTAGTTTTAACTCTTTCCTTTCAGCAGTTGAGAAGTTTTGCTCTTTATCGGGCGGGTGCACCTGCCACACTCCACCCCGTGACCACAGTCACGATCCGACTGGTTTCTTTGGAGTGGTGGTACAGTCACCTCTTGCCTCCAAAGTTAAAAGGGAGCGCAGTTTTGGTGAGAATTGATGCTCATCATGAATCATCATTTCTTTGGCTATTTTACAATTCTAACGGAACATCTGCTATTTGGGTTAGTTCTAAAGGAGCATACGTAACAACGGATACGAACCACGTTATCATATGTTTAACACAACTTAATACAATACAAATGGCAATTATTATGATTATAACCACTATCAAGGATTGTAAAAGACTGGTTAACCATCCCGACAGGGAAACCCGAACGCACTGGAAATCTTTCCCAACCAGTTGATGTTTAATGCGGCAGCAATTGCCTCTGAGTCCTTTGCTGCTTTCTTCATTTTGTCGATTTGGGTTCGGAGGGGTATGGATACATTTGGGATATAAACGCAGCAGTCATCTACTCATCAGTTTAGCACTCCATACTAAAGGTGTTCCTTTAGCAGCATCAGGTCTACTCCCGCTCGGTGCTGGGCGGTCATTTTGCTGGTGTGTTGTAATTGTTCGTTCAAGAGTTCTAAGCTGTCAGATGTAGAATTGGCTCAAATAGATACTTGCATCAATAGGTCATAAATGGCTTGTGGGTTTTTGAGGGAGGCAGTCCCCATTCCGAACATGGCCTCCAGCCACTATCCCAGTGGCGTTTTTGCTCTTTGCCACGTTCCCTTCTTTAGCGGTTGTATCTCCCGGGGGCTGCGATCCCACCACTTAGGGGCTATAGGCCCTTCTCGGTAAATGGGACAAAGGGAAGGCAGGGCTACTGTGCAGGCCATCCCGGGAACAGTTGGGTGTAGCCGGGAATACAGACAGCCACTGGAGTATGCCGACTCTAGATCGGGAGGGGCGGGCACATCAGATGTTTGGCATATGCCTTGTGTGGGGGCATGAAGAGGACAGTCCCATAAGCGTTACATTTTAGGGCAGTGGGCCACACATAGCTGGTATTACTACACAGACAGCCCTGTACCAAAGCTTCCTGAATGGGGCGGGGCATGTATCATCACAATAATGGCCTTTTATCTATGTTTTTACATTGCATTTCTGTTTGGCAGTCCCAAAGTGTTGTTTTTTTTTTTTTACTGGTGGTGCCCCATTCCTTTGCGCAATCCAGTCAGGTCCCCATGTGCAATTGAGGGGATGTTTTTCCCAGGCTCCCTTGAACCCTGGTTCTTGACAAGCGTTGGGGCAATTGCTACCATTACTCTCGGGGTGTTTAATACACCAGGTGGCGTTTAACAGTTCAGTATATTGCAGGGAATGATCATCTGTTTTCCATTGGTCATGATGTTCAGTAATTCCCCAGGGAACATTAAAGCATGGCATTGTACCATTAAAACTCCACCCCGTGGCGTTATTAGGGGGTAGGAAGAGGTAATTACACTTTGCCTTCCATATTGAATTGGCATTTATTGCGCCAGGTGACCAGCTATAGATGGTATGAGTGTGACCTCCATCCTTTCCATCCGTTCCCCAGGCCCGGCTGGAATTATTGCACTGTTGCCATGTGAGTTCAAGGGTTAGTGATATATTAGTGGTTTGCACAAAGATTGGTAGGGGCTCCTCTACTGACTTAGGGCTGGGCAGACAGGCTGTTATTGAAGTTAAGTTCACCATACGTGCAAATCCCACTATCAGTTGAGCCACCACCTTGCTGTCCAGGTTCTTGTTGTCCATGCCCGCTGTTGTTACTGCCATCAGTGGGAGTGTCCGAATAGTTTGCTTTTCCATAGTCCTGCAAGAGGACACAAATTGCACCTCGGGCCTTGGGACCGGGTCTCAGAAATTAGGAATTATCCATCGAGTACTTATGCGATGGCCTTTCCCTTTCCTATCTAAGGCCTCCCAGGCATGTAAGCCTCTGGGTTTCGCCAGGATCGTGGGTACAGTGCCAACAGAGGGCAGTTTTACCATGACGGGTTGGCCTGTATGTTCTCAATGGGAACTGGCCCTTTTGCTTGTCCGGTTTGGGAGCGTCGCCCGTTAATGG
This sequence comes from Gymnogyps californianus, assembly GCF_018139145.2. Taxonomy (NCBI): domain Eukaryota; kingdom Metazoa; phylum Chordata; class Aves; order Accipitriformes; family Cathartidae; genus Gymnogyps; species Gymnogyps californianus. The sequence continues at coordinate 2,452,651 of NC_059496.1, forward strand.
TCCCGTAGGACAAAAATGAGGTAGGTACCATCGTTTGCCTGCCAGCATATCGAATCCCAATATGTTTCCCTTATAAGGGCTCAGAGCCACCTCCACAAGTTTCGGTCTCTATCGGGGCGGGTGCACCTGCCACACAGGTTAACTAAACACTCTTCCACCCCTCCATCCAAAACAGAGGGCAAGTCTCTGAGACCGAGATAGAGATAGGGCAGGTACGTGCAGAGGCAAGAGAGGAAAAAAGCTTACTTAAGAATATAACTTTGGGTTCTTAAAACAGTTAGCAGCATACAGTGAAGAGAAAGTGCAATCAGAGAGCAGAACACCTTAGCCAAGCAGCACCTCCTGACCCTGCCCACCTTCCCCTTTAAGCAGGGTGTATGCTGCAGCCAGAGAAACAGTTGCAAAACTGCGGCTTCTGGCAACTTATTCCTGAAATGCACTAGTTTTCTTTTGGAGAACTGGAATACTGGGATGGATTCCCCAGTGCTCAAAACTCAGTAGTGTCTATTTCAACCATGGGCTTAAAAGTATACATCATAGGCTGTAATTTGAAGAACTCAGTCCATAAAAACCATGATTAAACAACAAACAATAGACAAGCCAAAAAGGGGGCAAAAAAGGAAGAAACCATACACACAGGGAGTCCAATGGCTAACCAATTTCTATCAAAATGTCCATCGCAAGTGAGTGGTGTATCGTGAGAGATCCACTGTTTACATTTCCAATACTATAAACAGTATCCTGATTTTCATAACATGACATGCAGCATCCAAACCACAGAAATGTAGAAAAGGCACAGGCAAGGAGAAACACATCTTCATAGCATTACATTCAATAGCTGTTTAACGGTGAGCCTTCTTTTAGAGCTGTCCAACAATGCTGACTAATCCAGGTGACCTGTTTAATCAGACTTAATTGTCAAAAGGATTAACAATATCTAAGTAAAACAAGGCATGTATACATTAAAGAAAACAGCACGGAACTGTACTGCTTGTGAACTGTTTACAAAAACATACAAGATGTTGGATGGCACAAAGTATATAGTGCTAATAGAAACGAATTGTTTAAGCTAAGCGCTTAACATAAACTGTCCATCTCTACCTGTAACAAAGAATATTTTAGGGGATTAAAAAACCCATTCCTTATGAAAAATAATGCTCTGAGCAAGAGGAGAATGGCCGACTGGCTCCCAAAACTGGTGACTGATTACGATTCAAAGCAGAGTAAGCTGCTGCTCTTGCACCCTTCACTACATGGGGAGCATCCTGCCTGTTTAGCTGGTATTGAGGCAACTGGTCACAGAACTATCCAGGGGTGACTGAGGACTTGGGCTGCAGTCAGTCTTTGATGTGGGTTAACATGAAGCATTTTTGAAAGAAGGTCCTTAGCTGTATCTGAAACGGTATTCCAATAACCACCGCTGAGAGACAACTTCCCGCTACCTATTCGGGCCAAAATCTCCTCTGGGGTATCATCAGGACCAGTTACAAAAGGAGGGTAGCCAGCAAGCATGGTATAAAGTAGAACACCAAGGCTCCATATGTCCCATGCAGCATCGTAACCTTGCCTCTGTAAAACCTCTGGTGCAGCAAAACTTGCTGTGTAACATGGACTCCTCAGAAGACCATTTTCTACTCGTAGTTGTTTTGCAAGGCCAAATTCACAAAGTCGAATGGATTCTGGATTACCAGATTCATCAACATAAAGAATATTGCTAGGCTTCAGCTCTCCATGAACAACCCCTTGCGCATGGAGGTACTCAACCGTTCTTGTTATTGTGAACAGAACGGCACTAGCTTCTCGTTCCGAGAAAAAAAATTTGTCTATGAATTTTATCCAGCAGTTGCCCTCCTTTTGTAAGTTCTGTTACTATGTATGCGTATTTTCCATCATCATGCACATCTTTTAGGGTAATAATATTTGGATGGTGGCCATAGCGCAGTAGGATTTCAATCTCCTTTCTTGGATCTCTTTTACTCTTGTCTATAATCTTTACAGCATATTCCATGTTTAAAGCTTTATGAATACATCTCTTATAGACAGAGTAAGACCCAACTCTGATATCTTCCTTCACTTCGTATCTATCAGTAAACTGAATGCTGTTCCTGTGCAACTGCTGGACAACGGAATGCACTCCAACTGTCTGCACTGCCTGGCTTTCGTCATTTGATGCAATAGCTACAGAACTAAATCCCCGAACAAGTTGATGCGCATTAGCACTAGGTGGGAGACCAGGCAAATCTTCTGGAGTTTTTGCTGTAAACTCAGGGTCAAAATAAAACATATCTTCAGGTCTGCCAGTTGCAGGTTTAAAAGGGGGATCAATTTCTCTCCTGTACAATTATTCCAATCTATTTTGGAAAAGAATGCATGCCTCTTAATTTCTTCAACTCCATCTAGGCCTGCTCCTAATCTGTTTGCTGGGTTTCTTTTGAAGAGCATTCGCAGAAGACTCTCTGCTTCCGGGCTCAAGAACTGGGGCATTCCAAGTTTGGCCTCGAGAATCAGTGTCATGGTTTCTTTTCTGTCTTTCCCTTGGAAAGGCAGAGTACCAGTGAGCATTTCAAACATTACAACACCAAAAGACCACCAGTCTGCGCTCCGTGTAAGGCCTCCGCTCTTAATGACTTCTGGCGCCATATATTCCACTGTTGCACAGAAAGAGAAGGCTTTTTTTTCAGGATCAATTGACACCTCACTTAAGCCAAAATCTGCTAATTTGGATATGTCCTTCCTCATCAAGAAGGATGTTTTCTGGTTTTAGGTCCCGGTATATTATTCCACCACTATGTACATGGTCTAAAGCAAGTGCTAATTCTGCCAGGTAAAATTTAACATCGTCTTCTGTGAACATCACCCTACGTTCTCCACATGCTCCAATTGCCTCTATTAAATTTCTTAGGGCTGTTTGGCAATGGGCTCTGCCTCCGGCCATATTATAGTTCCCATTCGGATTTACTGTCGGCCACGGATTTCTCCCTCCTCCCACCTGTCGTGCTAATTCTGCATCCTTAGATAATACCTTCTCTCTTTCATCTGGGCAGAATGATTCTCGGAATAAGATTGGGTGTCCCCCCGGTTAGGATTGTGTCCCGTGCAGAGATTTGACAGTAACTGCGCCCGTGTTTCTGCATCCTCCCTTAATCTTGGCATTGTACAGCCCCATAAGGCTAAATCATTTGGGTTCCACGATGGATTAGTATAAACCGTTGATGTGGGCATGCATAGTCACCCCCTGGCCGTAAAGCGGCCAGATTAGTCAAAACATTTGAAACCATGGGGCAAAGTCCCACCCTTGCTACAGGAAGGTCTGGGGAGAGGTCGGTACAGGGACTGTAAGGTGGGGCAGGAGTCGGGGAGGGCCTTGTCTGGTCGTCGTTCGGGCTGTAGCCTTACCTACGGCCAAAGTTACCTTACAGGTTAGTTTTTCCCTCAGCCCCTTTTGCCTCCCTGGATGTTGTCTCTCCCGCACCCATTCATCCCACACATACCAATAATCCATGTGTCCCGGGAACCGGTACTGAAGTTGGTCTCGCACAAAGGTCAGTCGATGTTGGTCAAAACTCCCTTGTGGTGGCCACTGATCTTCAATATCTCCATGGCGGGTGATGAATGGCCACCATTGTTGACATAGAACTACTGCGTCCTCCTTTAGTAGTGAATTTGCACCACAGATTTTTTCCCAGTTTTGTAATATCTCTGCTAAGGGCGTCTCCCTCTCTACTCCAGTTACGTTACTCATGATTTAATCCGGGTGGGACTCAACCCCCCCTTTAAAATCTCTCAAAAACCCTCTAATCTGGGCAGGACTCGAACCCCCCTTTTAATCAGACGTCTTCTGTTGATCAGACTGCGTACAAACTCGTGTGCGATTTATGCTGATCAGGCTATGCACCTCGGGCGGGACTTGAACCCCCCCGAATTCTGTCCTTTTCCCTATATTGAATTTAGATTTAAGGGATTTAACACTCACCACTCGAGCGATTCGGTGCGTCCCGTGTCCAAAATCCTCGGGTGAACTCACCCTGTGCTGCCAGTCAGAGGTTTGGATCCAAGAGGTTCCGAGAGTGACCTAGGGTCCCATCTGGGTGCCAAACTGTTAAGGGGAAGCCGCTGCCCGAGCATTCACACACCAATCAAGGAGTCGCACACACACCACCCGAGACTTTAACTGCTAGGACCGGCGTCCCTTCGCAGCGGGCGACTCCAGTGAGCCGACGGGTGCCCCTTTCGACTCCTCACATACACACACTCACCCTCGGGCGCTTCTTCTTCCCTCAGGCTCCAGCCAAGGTTCCGCAAAGCAGACTCTCTAATCAAGGCCTTCAAAATAAAAGCCTAATTTACTCTATCTATGGTGCCCAAATTCAGACAGCTCAAGCTGGCTGTCTCTGGAGAGGGAACCTGAACACCACAATCCCTGGGCAATTATGCCCTTACAATCTAAATTCCCACCCCTCACACCATAGTCTGGCCCAATGGTAAGATCGAGTCTGGGTCATCTTCTCTCTCATTGGGTGCTTTTTCTCGTCTCTCGGCTGGTTCTTCCTGCTGTGTTTTAGGCTACTTGTTACTATGTCTCCTTTTCCTGGGCAAACTGGCTCTGGGGCTTTCCAAATCTCTTACTCCTGCCATCAGATTATAGGTGAACGTTAAGCAACAGCATTAAGCAAGTTATGAGTCCTGCTTTATCATGAAGGACTACTTTTAAGCAGCTAAACAAAGTCCTTAAAGCCCTACAAAACATATTAACAGCCTCTCTAATTTCTATACATTCCTGTGCTATTACAGCCTAACAGCCTTATGCCATTATTGCCACATGCTGTTTAGGTCTCGTTCGGGTGTGGTCTGCATGGTCCCGTAGCTCTGCTTTGCCACCTTCCACAACACTCGATCACTGATTGCTGATAGAAATGGGAAGCTCTGGCAAGACTGAGAGAATGAGGGGAGCGTTATGTTGCTAAGCAAGCCCCGAGCCTCAGCGCTGGTGGGGCTGTGAAAGGGCTGCCAAGGGAAGGTGAGGGCCAGCAAGAGTTTTCAGTCCTGGCACCTTCCCTGTGGGAGCACGGCAGGAGCCCACAAGGAACCGCACAAAGCTGGCAGGGAATGGCACGGGGCCGTGGCTGGAGCAGAGACTGTGCCTTCCACTTTACCTGAGAACAACATGCCACTAGGAAGCGAGTGCTGGAAACTACAGCTCCCAGCATGCCCTGGGAACCAACATGGCCACCCATCAGCCCGTACCCCAGGACTACAGCCCCTGGCATGCCACTGGGCGCTCCTTCCTCCTGTCTGACCCTGCGGGGACACCGTCCCCCGGCTGGACCCCACTCCTCCACAGGCCCCATGGCCGCCTCCCGGGCAGCCCCAGTCCCAGTCCCAGAGCCTTGGTGGAGCAGGGAGGAGGAGGAGAGAGAGGGGCAGAGGGGCAGAGAGGGGTGGGGTGGGGCGGAGGAGTGGCAGGAGAGGGATCGGAGCAGGAAGAGGGACGGCGGAAGAAAGCAGGAGCTGGTCAGGGAGTGGAGAAAGGAAACCCCTGGTGAGGAGCGGGCCCAGGGCCAGGGAGAAGGGGATGGAGGGAAGGGGGCAGGGGGCAGCCAGGAACATGGTGATGAGCAGCAGGACAGAGGGACAGAGAGGCAGAGGAGGGCAGGAGGAAGGACAGACAGAGGGAGCGACACGGCAGGGTGAGGGAGTGGGACAGGGACAGCATAGACGGAAAAGGCAGCAGGAAGCGGAGTGGCAGAGAAATGGGAGAGGGAGCAGGACAGAGGCACAGAGGGGAAAAGGCTGAGAGAGAGAAAGGGAGAGCAGGGGACAGAGCGCAGGACAGAGAGCAAGAGAAGGCGGGAAACAATCCGGAGGCTGAGAAACACAGAGAAGGATGCGGGTCAGGAGAGGGAGGCGGCGAAGGACAGAACAGCGATGGCCTCCAGGCTGGAGCCAGAGAAGAGTGAAAAGGGCCGGGGAGCAGGCGAGAGGCCCAGAGAGAAAGAGAGAAGGCCCAGCCAGCCGACGGGTGTCCCTGTCACACAGCTGATTGGGTGGCAGGTCTCTTGTGCAGCTCTTGGGAGTGGGGGAAAAGAAAAGCAAATTGCTCCTTTTCGATCTTTGTCCCCAGGAGAGCCAGTGGAGACATGCTGTGCACTGGAGAGCATCCTGCAGGGAGGTGACAGATGTTTGCGGAGCGCTGCTTGAAGCTGAGACCCACCTGACAGCAAAGGCACGCGCTGGCCACAGAGCATCCCAGGTGAGCTGATTGTCTTGGAGGCCAGCAAAGCAGCCTTCCTCTGCCCCTGGTTTTTGGTGAGAGATGGAGCAGTGCAGAGCTGCTTCTCAGGCATCCAGGCCTGACGAGAGTTTCCCTGTGCCCCCAGGAGAGATCCTGCTCCCAGGAAGCACCTCCCATCAAGCAAAGGCCATATCCAGCCGCCTGGCTCTGGGCACGGCTGCCCCAAGGGTGTCTCAGGGAGGACGGGCTGATGTGCTTGGTGGCTCTGACACAGAAATGATGAGCTGAAGCCCCGTGGTGATGGCGGGCCAGTTGAAAGTCTCCAAGTGCCCCAGCCTTTCTCCCCGGGAGTGTTTAAGGCAGGCACTTTTTCCGGGGTGACAGGTGATGTGAAGAGGATGCTGTCCCATTCCCATTTCAAAGTTGTGACTTCTGAGAGCCGGGCCACCTGAAGGCCCAGCCGGAGATCTCCAGGGAGTTTGGGTTCATTTTTTGGATATCTTAGGGCTACAGTGTGCTAGGGTTCTGGATGCTAGGGTGACAGTGTGCAAGGGTTACAGAGTGGTAGGGTTCTGGGATGCCAGAGTTTAAGTGAGTCAGGATTAAAGCGTGCTATTATTCTGGAGAGGATCTGAGTTGTTGGGCCTGGGTTCCTGGGGTTATGTTATTTTTGGCTTCTCTTGTGTTCTGGGTGGATTGCTTTTTTGGAGAGTCCTTTTTTAGCTTGTTTGCCTGTTTAGGGTTTGGAGAGGGGCCTTTGATTTGTGTATGTTGTGGCTTCGGGTTGGCTTTTTTTTACAGTTCTGGTGGTTTATGTTGTGTTTTCATTCTTGTAACTACCATTTGTGGTCTGGTGTGTGTGACCAGCTTGGCCAGTGTCACTTCTGCTGTGGTCCAACTCATTTCCAGTAAGTCGGTAGGTGGGTGGGTGGTGGGGTAGTAGGAGGTAGGTAGGTCTGGAGGACTTGCGGTCCATAGCGGATGACTGCTGGAGGAGTAATGGGCACTTCTGGGTGTGGGAGGACTTCTGGCCCATAGGTAAGACTGTCGGAGGACTAAGTGTGCTTCGTAATTTGTGTGGACTGCCAAATTCACGGTCATTGTCCTGCTTTGAGGAAGAGCCGTGGGAAGACAGCAGCCACCTGGAAGACAAGGGTTTCCCCGAGGGTACGTGGCTTTTTGGTTTTTGCTTTTGAGTAAGCAACCTGCAAGGAGGCTGCTATCGTTAAGTTTAATGATGTTTTGTAAAGTCGTGGACTGAGTATCAGCGTGACTTGAAACATCGGTGAAACATGGTGCAGGATTGTCTGCGTGTTCTGGGTGCTTTGGTTTTGAACATCTGCTCGTGGGGGTAATTTCATACTGTCCTTAGCTCCTATCTCAAGGCACGACATGTGCTTAAGGCGAGTTCCTCATCCACGATAGTGGACTGTGAAAGCCGTATTTTCAAACAGACTTCTGATCATTTTTAATTTTTTGGGGCCAGGCTCTTCTCAGATCTGATTCTTCATGCTTGGTTTTGCTCTTCACGTGTGCTGGCGAAGAGCTCGTAGGAGGAGCAGGAGAAGGTCAGCGCTGCCGTTTCCACGGCGGTCACTTGTGCTGGCGTTATCAAGTTATCTTCGATGTCTGTTTCTTTGCAGGAATCCTCTTTTAAGCCACTTGTCCATTTGTGAGGGTAGTGGACTCCCAAAGGAGACCCTTTGTTCCTCATTGAGTGCCTCAGGGGTTTCCCTGCCGTTTTTGTTTGCTTGCTTGCTTTTCTTTGCTGTGCTGACTTTAAAGAACTTCTTTTAGCTCTTTGTCTGTCCTTAAGAAGCGTCTAGGATTTCTACCCAGGAGTGAGTGTCCAGAAAGGAGTGTCCTGGTACACTGCTGTCAGCCTTCAGTCTAGTGAAATGGTGTCATGGCGTATGTTGAAGAGTCATGTAACTCAAATGCATTTGAAATATACAGGCTTTGCCCTTGCTCCAATCATGACTGATTGCTGATAGAAATGGGAAGCAGGTCCATGCCCTGTAGCTCCCCAGGACTCTTCTCAGGCATTGCCAACGTGTTTTGTCCTGCTGTGGAGGGAGCTGAAGGCCTGGGCAGCAGCCCCAGACTCCACCAGGGTAGATCCCCCAAGAGTTTGGTGCATGTTGGAGGCAGGTCCATGCCCGGTAGCTCTCTGGAACTCCTCCCAGGAATATCCAGGAGTCTTTTGGTTTCCTTTGGAGACGAGCGACTTCCCAGGTAGCAGCCCCAGAATCTTCTAAGGTAGCTACGCAAAGAGCATTGTGTATGTTGGGGGCAGGTGCATTCCTGTTTTTGCGTCAGGACTTTTCCCAGACATCTGCCAGAGTGTTTTGAGTTTCCTGACAGGCAGCTAAAGTCCCAGGTAGCAGCAGCACAATTTTCCTCTTCCGTTAGCTGAAGAGTTTTCTTTGTGTTGGAGGCAGGTCTATGCCCGGTAGCTCCTCAGGACTCCTCCGAGGAACGTCCAGAGTGTTTTGGCCTCCCCTGGAGACAGCTGAATTGCGCAGGTAGCCATCCCAGACTTTTGCAAGGTAGCTACCAAGGTGTTTTGTGTGTGTTGGAGTCAGGTCCGTGCCCTGTATCTGTCTGGGACTCCTCCGAGGCATCTGCGGGAGCATTTGGGCTTTCTCTGGAGACAGGTGAATTCTAAAGTAGCAGCTGCAGACTCTTCCAAGGTAGCTAGTCGAGGAGTTTTGTCCATGTTGTAGGCAAGTCCATTCGTGTTAGCTCTCCAGGAATTTTCCCATTCATCTCCAGAAGTGTGTTGGTATTGTCAGGTGCTTGTGTTGTCCTATTTCCCTGCAGATGTGATAGGGAAGAAGGAGGAACCTGGCTTGTGCAGGTGCTTGTGAGGTCCTAGGTGCATGAGTGATAGGGCAGGAGCTGGCCCGAGCTTGAGCAGCTGCTTTTGATGTCCCATGATGCCAAGTAGATGCTAGTTTAGAAGCAGGCCCCTGCCCTGTGCAGCTGCTTACGTTCTCAGTGAGTAGTTGATAGGGCAAGAGTATGTAACTGGGTTGTGCAGGTGCTTGTGGTGTCACAGGTGGTTGAGTAGGTGTTAGGGCAGGAGCAGGCCCCTGGTTTGAGCTGCAGCATATGTTGTCAGTGGTGGAGCAGGAGGTGATAGGGCAGGAGTGCGCAGGTGGCTTGTGCAGGTGCTTGTGAGGTCAGTGTTGGCTGTGTAGCAGTTAGGGCAGGAAGCTGGAGGTGGCTTGTGGAGGTGTTTGTGATGTCCCTGGTGGGTGAGTAGGTGATAGGGCAGGAGCAGGCCCTGGCTTGTGCAGGTGCCTGCGATGTCAGTGCTGAGTGCTGAGGTGGTTGGGCAGAAGCAGGCCGCAGGCTTGCAAAGGTGGTTTTGAGGTGAGTGTTTTGTGAGGATGTGAGTGGGACTGAAAGGAGAGGTGGCTTGTGGAGGTGCTTGTGTTGTGGTATTTCCGTGGAGATGTGCTAGGGCAGGAGGAGGCCCGTGGCTTGTGCGGGTGCTTGTGAGGTCGCAGGTGGTTGAGGAGGTGTGAGGCCAGGGGCCAGCCCCAGGCTTGTGCAGGTGCTTGTGAGGTCGTAGGTGCATGAGTAAGTGCTAGGGCAGGAGGTGGCTTGGGCTGAAGGAGGTGCTTGTGATGTCCCATGCTGGCAAGGAGATGGTAGTTTAGGAGCAGGCCCCTGCCCTGTGCAGCTGCTTGTGTTGTCATTGGTGGCAGAGTAGTTGCTAGGGCAAGAGGTTGCAGGTGGGTTGTGCAGGTGCTTGTGATGGGAGAGGTGGTTGAGTAGGTGTTAGGGCAGGAGCATGCAGGTGGGTTGTGCAGGTGGTTGTGCTGTGACATGTGCCTGAGGAGGTGCAAGGGTAGGGGTAGGCCTGTGTTTTGTGCAGGTGCTTGTGATGTCGTAGGTGTTGTGTTGGGTTTGTGTGGCAGGGGTTTGTGTAGGGGGGGGCTCGAGGGGTGGGTCCTGTGAGAAGCTGCTAGAAGCTTTCGCGGCTGCAGTTCGGAGCCGCCTGTGTGGAAGGGGAGGCAATCAGCACCGGTGGTAGGTGCTCTGGGATAGGATATTTCAGAAGGGGAGAGTGTGGTGGAAAAAGAAGGAAGGGGAGGTGCAGCGAAGAGGAGTGGGATGTGCGAGAAAGAAGCCTGCGGAGCCTGAGGTGAGTGAAGAAGGAGAGGGAGGAGGCGCGGGGGAGCAGAGATTGCCCTGCAGGCCGTGGTGAGAGGGCAGGCTGTGTCCCTGCAGCCATGGAGGTTAATGGTGGATGAGAGATTCCCCTGCAGGCCGTGGAGGACGCGAGGGTGGAGCGGTGTGTGGGCCCGAAGGCGGCCGTGAGTGCGTGGGAAAGGCCACGCTGGAGCAGGTGTGGAGGCCTGGAGTGCGTGGCAAGGAGTGGTGTTGGAGAAGGTGGTGGAGGGCTGATCCCCGTGAGAGGGATCCCATGGTGGAGCAGCGGAAGAGTGTGAGGAGCCCTCCCCCTGAGAAAAGGAGCGTGAGAGCCAACGTGGGATGAAGTGCCGCAAGCCCATTCGCCGTTGCCCTGGGCCACTGTGGGGAGGAGGTGGAGGTATGGTGAGCAAAGGTGAGGGCGGGAAGAAGGGAGGGGTGGGGGAGGTGTGTTTTTAAGATCTGGTTCTCTTTCTCCTTCTGCTAGTGTGATTTGCTTGGTAGGAAATAATGGATGTGTTTTTTCCGCAAGTGGAGTGTGTTTTGCCTGTGAGCATAATTGTTGAGTGATCCGTCCGTGTCCTTGTGT
>NC_059496.1:2464135-2519471 GCF_018139145.2 Gymnogyps californianus
AAATCCCGTGGCTGGATCTTAGTGCACACCTCCCTTGCCTTTTGTGCCAGTGGAGACACCCCATGGTTCTGCTAGCCCCTTCCTTGGCCCTGGAGCCATCAAGGGAAGATGGAAAGGGCCTCGGCAGCAGTGAACCCCGTCCTGCCTGCGTCTGCTTCCCTCCCCCAGCAGCACAGCCAGTGGAGGGTCACCCGTGACCTCAGGGCACCATAGTCCCCTTGCTCTGCAGAGCAGCACCGCAAGCTTGGGGCCCTGCAGGGAGCATGGGGAAGGAGCCAGGAACGGCCGGCCAGGCCAGCACGGACACGCTCACCTGGGAAAGGCTCTCTGGGGAGCGGGAGGACCCTGGGGAAGAGCAAGGGAGCATTTGTGTGCCTGCAGGGAGGAATGAATGAAAAAGAGAAACCTCTTTCTGCAGGCCCCAGCTCAGGGCCGGCTGCTCTGTCACCTGCCCAGGACTCTGTGCTGGCCTGGGGAGAGGGGCTGACACTGAAGGGGGCACAGTCAGTGTGTGGTGGGCATCTCCTGGACCCGAGACCAGGAGTCCTCCACTTTCACTGACCTCCATTTCCTCATGCCATGGTGAACCTCCATCCCTGGGGCTGATGGGGAGCCTGACACCCCTCCCTGCCCCCCAGCAGCTGCTGTGCCCTTCAGAGGGGCTGGGGCTGGGGGGTTAATGCCCAGAGCTCTGGCAGCACCATGCAGCGGGCACTGCCATGGGGCCAGCCCACACTGGCTGCTCTGCGGGGCTGGTCTGGGGAGCAGGCAGGGGAGGTGGGAAGAGCTGGGGAGAGGCTAGGTGGGGCTGGAAAGCGCCCAGGAGAGGACAACACCAATGTTAGCTTCGATGTTTGCCCATGCAGGGTGAGGACACGCTCCAGTGGGTGTGTAGTGCAGAGCCCAGACTCCCTGAAGGGAGCCAAGACATGCAGCGCAGGAGAGAGGAGGCCGGTCTGTGCCCTTGGTGGCATGGACACACCGACAAGGTGCCCCAGGGCATTCGTCACCCCCGCAGCCCTCTCCCATCGCATATTTCCAGCACTGGCCCCTCATCCCAGTTTATGGTGGTTTTGCTCTGGGGCCATCTCCTTCCTCCTGCTGGTCTCGGTGCCTGTGTCGGGGGAAGAGCCAGCCTGCCCAGCCTCTCTTCTTACCCAGACCTTGGCAGACCCCAGAGCAGGGCTGTCCTGTGAACCCTTCTGTGGGACACGGTTGGGGCTTGGCTGGGGCCAGGCACTGGGGGCTGCAAAAGAAGGAGGGCTGGTGGGGATGGACACTGAGGTCTGTATGGGGACTCTGGTGGGGGACGTTTCTCCACCCCAAACACCCCTGTCCTGTGCAGTGTCTGATGAGGGGGGCCGTGGGAGCATGTGTTGGGCACTGGGGCTGTGCTGGCGCAGGAACGGGTCACAGGTTGGAGCCCTAACACAACGATCAGGAGGTGGAAGCAAGGACAAGGCTATGAAGGAGGAATTTAGAAAGATGACCTGAGCGTGCAGGTCTGTGTTTAGGAAAGGCAAAGCTCACCTGGAGCTGATGGGGCTGCGGCGACATCAAGAGCCAAATGAAGAGCTTCAGCCACTGTGTTTGCAGTAAAAGGCTGGACAAGGCACAGGCTGCTGAATGATGAGAAGGGGTTCATAACAGCAGACACAGACGGGGCTGAGGCACTCAATGCCGCCTTTGCCTTAGTCTTTGCTAAAAAGGTCTCCCAGGCCTCTGCTCAGTGAAAGGGCTCAAAGGAGGAGGAGAGCACATATTGACAGGAACCTCAGGAAGTCCCACAAGGACAAGTGCCAGTGTTCTGCCCCTGCAGGGGACTCCCCCTGCAATGGCACAGGCTGGGGGCTGCCTGGCTGGGGAGCAGCTCTGTGGAAAGGTCTTGGTGGGCAGGGAGCTGGACAGGAGGCCGCCGCGTGCCCTGGCAAGCAAGGAGGCCAGCAGGGCCCTGGCTCTACGACCAGGAGCACGGCCAGGAGAATGGAGGAAGGGACCTCCTCCCTCTACCTGGAACTGTTAGACCACATCCAGAACACTGGGTCCAGTTTCTGCAACCCAGTGCTGCAAAGGTGTTGGCAAGCTGGAGCGGGTTTAGTGAAGGGCCCTGAAGATGCTCAGGGGGCTGGATCACTTTTCCTGTGAGGAAAGGTTGATGAACCTGGGCTTGTTCAGCCTGGAGAAGGCATGGCTGAGGGGCAACCTCACAGCAAGGGAGCCCTCACCTTTTTCACCAGAAGGCCAGCCATGCATGGAACAAGCACTGGTTGCCCTGGGAAAGGTACAGTCCTCCGTCTTGCAGGTTTTTCAAGACCCAACTCGATTAAGCCCTGAACAACCAGGTCCTGGAATGTATACTGACCCTGCTTTTGAACAGACGGTTGGACTACAGACCTCTCTCTTTTAACGCTGCAGGCCTGATTACGATAGAAATGGTCAGACAATTTTGACAAATAACCGAAACAATGAAGAAGTAAAGAAAAAGATCTAAGGGGCAGAAATAGTTTAGTATAATTTTCATCTTTTGAATTCTTTGTGTTCTTGTCCTCCTTGTTTTGGTTCATTCCGATTTAATATACCAGTCTTTGGGGGGATTTTGTGACCTTTTCTTTTTTTAGAAGGAAAAGCCATTTCCCAAACGGATCTGCGATGCAGCTACAGGGAACAGATGCCTTCAGTCACAGGGACACAGGCGCCTGGTGCCAGTTCAGGTGCCCTGGGACCCTCTGCCCGGCCTCTATCAGCAGCCTCCGAGGGGCTCTGCTCTTCTGCAGGAGACCTCCTGCCCTGTCTGACAGCGGCCAGTCCCAGGCAAACACCTCGCCTACCTGGGCCTCTACAAGTGGCACTTCATGTCCATGGTCAGACAGCTGAGCTCTGCCTGGAAAGAGGAAGAACTGCTTGCAACTTGTAAAAAGCACAGGAGCACCTTTTCACCAGCTGAGATAACCGAATACTTTTACTCAAATGACAAAGTTTTCCTACCATGCCAAAATGGGAATTTCCAGGAAGTATATTCATCGCAGGAGAAGAAATATTCACCTTCCCTTGTACTTGCATTGCTGAGACTCTGGCCATTATACGTGTATTTAATCTCCCAAATCTTTCCACTTGTCCTGACAAAACGACCAGGACTAAAGGCATCTTCTCAGCAGACTATCTGGACCTGTGCCCTTTCCATTGCTCTCCTGTTCCACCCTCCCCTTACTCCTTGCTCAGCCAGATCCCTCTCAACCACCCAGGTGCTGCTTTGAGCTTCAGGGAGTTACAAGCCTGCCCTTGTCTCTCAGCAGTCTAATTGACTCTTCAGCCAACTCCTACATTCTGTTTATATCTATCCTTTCCTATCACCCTGTCTAAAACATTTCCAGTGAGGTTACCCCGTGTGGGTGATGAACCTCACTGGAGGCAGCTTGAATGGAGCATAGAGTTGAGGAGTGTGGTTGGTTGGTTGTTAAATTTTACCATGCTTCCTTCTGTTTGGTGGCAATGAAGAGAAAGCCTGCTGTGCCTGTGTGCAGCCAGGTCTCTAAGGAAAGCAGGTGGAGTTGGTGCAAAAGAGGCTGTAACCTCCAGCTGCAGACTTGGGTGGAGAAGTCTGATGTCAGGAGAAGTGATGCGAGTCCCAGGCGGCCCATGAGAGAAAGGGTGGGGCTGGGGAGGTGAGGAGGAATGTTGTCCAGGCAGTGCCTGACCTCAAGGAGCCTGCTTTTCCTATTTCATTAGGAAATCTTCTGCATCAATATCAACTGGAAAATGTTGTGAACACTTTTGCTGTGAGTGGAAAAAAGTAAAAAAGAAAGACTTCAAAGGAGAAATTCTTTTTTTACTAGCTGTTCATACGATTATGTCTCTTAACTGCACTCCTGAAACCTCTCCACTTAGCTGCCCAGGTCTTGAACACTTGCAGAAAATCATGGAAGAGACATGGCTTCTTGTGTTTTAACGAGCCCCATGGTGTATTTGGTGCTGACTCCATGAACCTCACACACTGAGAGGAAGTTGAAGAAACTTCTCAAGAAGTCAAAGTCAGATGCCAACTCCGAAGTTTCCTGGAGCCTTAATGGTCCCGCTGAGGGACATTACTGACAAAGCCTCCCCAGGGGCTGCTTAGAGCAGAAAACAGGAGAAAGTGATGACAAGTAGAGAAAGGCGATGTAAAGGAACAGATTCTGAGTAAACTTTCACGTGTTCCTTGAAAGGCAAAGGGCCAAGCCCTGACCCCCAGCCCTGGGAGGGAGATCCTGTCCCTCACATGTTGCTCAGGGCAATGTGTTGCTCACATGTTGCAATGCAGGGATGTGCAATGCCAAGTGCAGGACTATGGTACAACGCTTATGGGTCTCTCCTGGTGGGGCGTGTGGAATGAGGGCCTCGTGCCATAAGGTTAAAGCGTCTCCTCGTAGGCCTTGGCGTCGAGATAACAGCCACAGCCAAGGGGAGAAAGACCCGGCTCTCTTGGCGGCTTTTAGCCTTGCCTGAGCCCTCGATCAGCATAACCACTGGCTGTCCTATGGTGTCCCACACCTGGGCCTCTTTCCCTGCAGGCTGTAGACATCTGCTTGCTTACTCCACCTTGCTCTCATCTGAGCATCTCACTACCCTTACTGACATAGCTCCGTCCTCCCTGGACGTTCCTTCAAACACAAAGCCATGGACTATTCCAGATTTCCTCAGGGTGGCCGATTAGACCACAGCACTACCCTTGGAGTGACATTTCGTTCTCCTCATATCGAGTCTCAACCTCCCAAGCTGCACTTAGTGGCATTCTTTCCTTCTCATGCTCTTTTCCACTACGAGGAAAAGCTCCATCACCTCTTAAGCCATCCTTCAATCACTCTCAGACTACTCCTATACTGCCTCCATGCCACTGGGCCAAAGAAGCCCAGGTCCCTCAGTCCTCTACACACAGGTCATGTGCTTGAGGCCCCAACTCCCACCTTGGCAAACTTCCCCTGACACTGTCCAGTTTCCCCACTCCTCCAAATGGGAGCCGCACACTGGGACACACCCACGTATGCGTGCTGTGCTGCTTTTGGCTGGGATAGACTTCGTTTTCTTCACACCGCCCCATCAGTGAGTAGGCTGGGGGTGCACAAGAAGTTAGCAGAGGAAAAAGAGAAAGTAGTGAATGAATCCCTTATTTTTCTTTACTTGTGTGCATGGCTTTTGCTTTACCTATTAAACTGCCTTTATCCCAACCCATGAGTTTTCTCACTTCTACCCTTCCGATTCTCTCCCCCATCCCACCACAGGGGAGTGAGCGAGCCATCAGCCATCACTTCCATCACAAGCACATGAACAATCCAAGTGCTTCCTTCTACCCTATCACTTACTCATCCACCATGGATCTCACATGCACCTGCACAAGCCACAGGCCTCCTCCTGCCCCATCACATCTGCAGGGAAATACCACAACACAAGCACCTCCACAAGCCCACCTCTCCTTTCAGTCCCACTCAACATCCTCACAAAACACTCACCTCAAAAGCCACCTTTGCAAGCCATGTGGCTGCTTCTGCCAACCACCTCAGCACTCAGCACTGACATCGCAGGCACCTGCACAAGCCAGGGCCCTGCTCCTGCCCTATCACTACTCACCCACCAGGGACATCACAAACACCTCCACAAGTCCACCTCCAGCTTCCTGCCCTAAAACTGCTACACAGCAACACTGACCTCACAAGCACCTGCACAAGCCACCTGCGCACTCCTGCCCTATCACCTCCTGCTCCACCACTGACAACATATGCCGCTGCACAAACCAGGGACTGCCTCCTGCCCTAGCAATGACTTGCCAACACCACATCACTACCAGCTGCACAAGCCAGGGGCCTGCTCCTGCCCTAACACCTGCTCAGCTCCAAGGCACAGCCCAAGCACTGCACAACCCAAGGCCTGCTCCTGCCTTAGCACCTACTCACACCTAGCACATCACAACCTGCACAACCCACCTGCATGCTCCTGCCCTAACAGCTGCAGAGCCACCAGGCACTCCCAGCACCTCCACTGGCCACCTCTCCGTCCTGCCCATCAGCTACTTAGCAGCACTCACAGCACAACCACCTGACCAGCCACGCCTGCTTCTGCCCTAGCACCGCTCACCCACTAGGAATCACAACAGCTGCACAACCCACCTGCACGCTCCTGCCCTAACAGCTACCCAGCAAGCATTCACATCACAAGCACCTCTAAAAGCCACCTCTTCAGTCCTTCCCATTCACCTCCTTAGGCACCACGCACATCACAAGGACCTCGACAAGCCGGGGCCTGCCACTGCCTTAGCACCTCCTCAGCCACCTCTGACATCGCACCTACCTCCACAAGCCACCACCTTGCTCCTCACACAGCAACTACCCAAGCGCTTGCTGACACCCAAAGCACCTGCACATCAAAGCTTCCTGCTCCAGCCCTACCACCTACCCAGGCCCATCTCACCTCGCAAGCACAGCAACAAGCCAACTGCCTCCTTCCACCCTATCCCCCACTAACAGCAACGGCGTGCTTTAGGCCAGCCACCAACAAAGCACCATGCACCTGCTTGCTCACTCCTCCCTCCGGCGCATGCGGACGACAAAATACAACCAAAGCCTCGCGAGTCCACACAAGGACACGGACGGATCACTCAACAATTATGCTCACAGGCAAAACACACTCCACTTGCGGAAAAAAGACATCCATTTCATTTCCTACCAAGCAAATCACACTAGCAGAAGGAGAAAGGAACCAGATCTTAAAAACACACCTTCCCCCACCCCTCCCTTCTTCCCGCCCTCACCTTTGCTCACCATACCTCCACCTCCTCCCCACAGCGGCCCAGGGCAACGGCGAATGGGCTTGCAGGCACTTCATCCACATTGGCTCTGACGCTCCTTTCTCCTCAGGGGGGAGGGCTCCTCACACTCTTCCCCTGCTCCACCCTGGGATCCCTCTCACGGGGATCAGCCCTCCACACCTTCTCCAACACCACTCCTTGCCACGCACTCCTGCAGGCCTCCAACACCTGCTCCAGCGTGGCCTTTCCCACGCACTCACGGCCGCCTTCGGGCCCACACACCTGCTCCACCCTCGCGTCCTCCACGGCCTGCAGGCGAATCTCTCGATCCACCATTAACCTCCATGGCTGCAGGGACACAGCCTGCCCTCTCACCACGGCCTGCAGGGCAATCTCTGCTCCCCCGCGCCTCCTCCCTCTCCTTCTTCACTCACCTCAGGCTCCGCAGGCTTCTTTCTCGCACATCCCACTCCTCTCATCGCTGCACCTCCCCTTCCTTCTTTTTCCACCACTCTTTCCCCTTCTGAAATATCCTATCCCAGAGCACCTACCACCGGTGCTGATTGCCTCCCCTTCACACAGGCGGGCCGAACTGCAGCCGGGAAGCTTCTAGCAGCTTCTCACAGGACCCACCCCTCAGACCCCCCTCTACACAAACCCTGCCACACAAACCCAACACAACACCTACGACAGCACAAGCACCTGCACAAAACACAGGCCTACCCCTACCCTTGCACCTCCTCAGGCACATGTCACAGCACAACCACCTGCACAACCACCTGCATGCTCCTGCCCTAACACCTATGCAACCACCTCTCCCATCACAAGCACCTGCACAACCCACCTGCAACCTCTTGCCCTATCCACTACTCTGCCACCAATGACAACACAAGCAGCTGCACAGGGCAGGGGCCTGCTCCTAAACTACCATCTCCTTGCCAGCATGGGACATCACAAGCACCTCCTTCAGCCCAAGCCACCTCCTGCCTAGCACTTCCTCACGCACCTACGACCTCACAAGCACCTGCACAAGCCTGGGGCTGGCCCTGGCCTCACACCTCCTCAACCACCTGCGACCTCACAAGCACCTGCACAAGCCACGGGCCTCCTCCTGCCCATGCACATCTCCACAGAAATACCACAACACAAGCACCTCCACAAGCCACCTCTCCTTTCAGTCCACTCACATCCTCACAAAACACTCACCTCAAAACCACCTTTCGCAAGCCTGCGGCCTGCTTCTGCCCAACCACCTCAGCACTCAGCACTGACATCGCAGGCACCTGCACAAGCCAGGGCCTGCTCCTGCCTTCACCTACTCACCCACCAGGGACATCACAAACACCTCCACAAGCCACCTCCAGCTTCCTGCCCTAACTGCTACACAGCCAACACTGACCTCACAAGCACCTGCACAAGCCACCTGCGCACTCCTGCCCTATCACCTCCTGCTCCACCACTGACAACATATGCTGCAGCTCAAACCAGGGGCCTGCTCCTGCCCTAACACCTACTCAACCACCTGTGACACCACAAGCACCTGCACAACCCAGTTACATACTCTTGCCCTATCAACTACTCACTGAGAACGTAAGCAGCTGCACAGGGCAGGGGCCTGCTTTTAAACTAGCATCTACTTGGCATCCATGGGACATCAAAAAGCAGCTGCTCAAGCTCGGGCCAGCTCCTGCCCTATCACTCATGCACCTAGGACCTCACAAGCACCTGCACAAGCCAGGTTCCTCCTTCTTCCCTATCACATCTGCAGGGAAATAGGACAACACAAGCACCTCACAATACCAACACACTTCTGGAGATGAATGGGAAAATTCCTGGAGAGCTAACACGAATGGACTTGCCTACAACATGGACAAAACTCCTCGACTAGCTACCTTGGAGGAGTCTGCGGCTGATCCTTTGGAATTCACCTGTCTCCAGAGAAAGCCAAATGCTCCCGCAGATGCTCGGAGGAGTCCCAGACAGATACAGGGCACGGACCTGACTCCAACACACACAAAACACCTTGGTAGCTACCTTGCAAAAGTCTGGGATGGCTACCTGCGCAATTCAGCTGTCTCCAGGGGAGGCCAAAACACTCTGGACGTTCCTCGGAGGAGTCCTGAGGAGCTACCGGGCATAGACCTGCCTCCAACACAAAGAACTCTTCAGCTAACGGAAGAGGAAATTGTGCTGCTGCTACCTGGACTTTAGCTGCCTGTCAGGAAACTCAAACAGTCTGGCAGATGTATGGGAAAAGTCCTGACGCAAAAACAGGAATGCACCTGCCCCAACATACACAATGCTCTTTGCGTAGCTACCTTAGAAGATTCTGGGGCTGCTACCTGGGAAGTCGCTCATCTCCAAAGGAAACCAAAAGACTCCTGGATATTCCTGGGAGGAGTTCCAGAGAGCTACCGGGCATGGACCTGCCTCAACATGCACCAACTCTTGGGGGATCTACCCTGGTGGAGTCTGGGGCTGCTGCCAGGCCTTCAGCTCCCTCCACAGCAGGACAAAACAGTTTGGCAAATGCCTGAGAAGAGTCCTGGGAGCTACAGGGCATGGACCTGCTTCCCATTTCTATCAGCAATCAGTCATGATTGGAGCAAGGGCAAAGCCTGTATATTTCAAATGCATTTGAGTTACATGACTCTTCAACATACGCCATGACACCATTTCACTAGACTGAAGGCTGACAGCAGTGTACCAGGACACTCCTTTCTGGACACCTCACTCCTGGGTAGAAATCCTAGACGCTTCCTTTAAGGACAGAAACCCAAAGAGCTAAAAGAAGTTCTTTAAATTCAGCACAGCAAAGAAAAAGCAAGCAAGCAAACAAAAATGGCAGGGAAACCCCTGAGGCACTAATGAGGAACAAAGGGTCTCCCTTTGGGAGTCCACTACCCCTCACAAAATGGACAAGTGGCTTAAAAAGAGATTCCTGCAAAGAAACGGCACATCGAAGATAACCTTGATAACGCCAGCACAAGTGACCGCGTGGAAACGCAGCGCTGACCCTTCTCCTGCTCCTCCTACGAGCTCTTCGCCAGCCACGTGAAGATGCAAAACCAAGCATGAACGAATCAGATCTGAGAAGAGCCTGGCCCAAAAATTAAAAATGATCAGGAAGTCTGTTTGAAATACGGCTTCACATCCACTATCGTGGATGAGGAACCTGCCTTAAGCACATGTCGTGCCTTGAGATAGGAGCTAAGGACAGTATGAAGTTACCCCCACGAGCAGATGTTCAAAACCAAAGCACCCAGAACACGCAGACAATCCTGCACCATGTTTTCAGCGATGTTTCAAGTCACGTGATACTCAGTCCACGACTTTACAAAACATCATTAAACTTAACGATAGCAGCCTCCTTGCAGGTTGCTTACTCAAAAGCAAAAACCAAAAAGCCACGTACCCTCGGGGAAACCCTTGTCCTTCCGGGTGGCTGCTGTCTTCCACGGCTCTTCCTCAAAGCAGGACAAATGACCGTGAATTTGGCAGTCCACACAAATTACGAAGCACACTTACTCCTCCGACAGTCATTACCTATGGGCCAGAAGTCCTCCCACACCCAGAAGTGCCCATTACTCCTCCAGCAGTCATCCGCTATGGACCGCAAGTCCTCCAGACCTACCTACCTACCTACCACCCACCCACCACCTACCGACTTACTGGAAATGAGTTGGACCACAGCAGAAGTGACACTGGCCCAGCCGGTCACACACACCAGACCACAAATGGTAGTTACAAGACAGAAAACACAACATAAACCACCAGAACTGTAAAAAAAAGCCAACCCGAAGCCACAGCATACACAAATCAAAGGCCCCTATCCAAACCTAAACAGGCAAACAAGCTAAAAAAGGACTCTCCAAAAAAGCAATCCACCCAGAACACAAGAGAAGCCAAAAATAACATAACCCCAGGAACCCAGGCCCAACAAACCCAGATCCTCTCCAGAACAATAGCACGCTTTAATCCTGACTCCTTAACTCTGGCATCCCAGAACCCTACCACTCTGTAACCCTTGCACACTGTCACCCTAGCATCCCAGAACCCTAGCACACTGTAGCCCAAGATATCCAAAAAATGAACCCAAACTCCCTGGAGATCTCCGGCTGGGCCTTCAGGTGGCCCCGGCTCTCAGAAGTCACAACTTTGAAATGGGAATGGGACAGCATCCCTCTTCACATCACCTGTCACCCCCGGAAAAAGTGCCTGCCTTAAACACTCCCGGGGAGAAAGGCTGGGGCACTTGGAGACTTTCAACTGGCCCGCCATCACCACGGGGCTTCAGCTCATCATTTCTGTGTCAGAGCCACCAAGCACATCAGCCCGTCCTCCCTGAGACACCCCTTGGGGCAGCCGTGCCCAGAGCCAGGCGGCTGGATATGGCCTTTGCTCGATGGGGAGGTGCTTCCTGGGAGCAGGATCTCTCCTGGGGGCATGGGGAAACTCTCGTCAGGCCTGGATGCCTGAGAAACAGCTCTGCGCTGCTCCATCTCTCACCAAAAACCAGGGGCAGAGGAAGGCTGCTTTGCTGGCCTCCAAGACAATCAGCTCACCTGGGATGCTCTGTGGCCAGTGCGTGCCTTTGCTGTCAGGTGGGTCTCAGCTTCAGCAGCTGCTCCGCAAACATCTGTCACCTCCCTGCAGGATGCTCTCCAGTGCACAGCATGTCTCCACTGGCTCTCCCTGGGGACAAAGCTCGAAAAGGAGCAATTTGCTTTTCTTTCCCCCACTCCCAGAGAGCTGCACAAGAGACCTGCCACCCCCAAATCAGCTGTGTGACAGGGACACCCGTCGGCTGGCTGGCCTTCTCTCTTTCTCTCTGGGCCTCTCGCCTGCTCCCCAGCCCTTTTCACTCTTCCTCCGGCTCCAGCCTGGAGGCCATCGCTGTTTCTGTCCTTCGCCGCCTCCCTCTCCTGACCCGCATCCCTCTCTGTGTTTCTCAGCCTCCGGATTGTTTCCCGCCCTTCTCTTGCTCTCTGTCCTGCGCTCTGTCCCCTGCCTCTCCCTTTCTCTCTCTTAGCCTTTCCCCCTCTGTGCCTCTGTCCTGCTCCCTGTCCCATTTCTCTGTCACTCCGCTCTCCTGCTGCCTTTTCCGTCTATCTGTCCCTCCGTCCCACTCCCTCACCCTGCCCGTGTCGCTCCCTCTGTCTGTCCTTCCTCCTGCCCTCCTCTGCCCTCTCTCTCCCTCTGTCCTGCTGCTCATCACCATGTTCCTGGCTGCCCCCTGCCCCTTCCCCTCCATCCCCTTCTCCCTGGCCCTGGGCCCGCTCCTCACCAGGGGTTTCCTTTCTCCACTCCCTGACCAGCTCCTGCTTTCTTCCCTGCCGTCCCTCTGTCCTGCTCCCGTCCTTCTCCTGCCACTCTCCGCCCCACCCACCCCTCTCTGCCCCTCTGTCCCTCTCTCCTCCTCCTCCTCCCTGCTCCACCAAGGCTCTGGGACTGGGACTGGGGCTGCCCGGGAGGCGGCCATGGGGCCTGTGGAGGAGTGGGGTCCAGCCAGGGGGACGGTGTCCCCGCAGGGTCAGACAGGAGGAAGGAGCGCCCAGTGGCATGCCAGGGCTGTAGTCCTGGGGTACTGGGCTGCGGGCGGCCATGTTGGTTCCCAGGGCATGCTGGGAGCTGTAGTTTCCAGCACTCGGCTTCCTAGTGGCCATGTTGTTCTCAGGTAAAGTGGAAGGCACAGTCTCTGCTCCAGCCACGGCCCCGTGCCATTCCCTGCCAGCTTTGTGCGGTTCCTTGTGGGGCTCCTGCCGTGCTCCCACAGGGAAGGTGCCAGGACTGAAAACTCTTGCTGGCCCTCACCTTCCCTTGGCAGCCCTTTCACAGCCCCACCAGCACTGGGCTCGGGGCTTGCTTAGCAACATAACGCTCCCCTCATTCTCTCAGTCTTGCCAGAGCTTCCCATTTCTATCAGCAATCAGTGATCGAGTGTTGTGGAAGGTGGCAAAGCAGAGCTACGGGACCATGCAGACCACACCCGAACGAGACCTAAACAGCATGTGGCAATAATGGCATAAGGCTGTTAGGCTGTAATAGCACAGGAACGTATAGAAATTAGAGAGGCTGTTAATATGTTTTGTAGGGCTTTAAGGACTTTGTTTAGCTGCTTAAAAGTAGTCCTTCATGATAAAGCAGGACTCATAACTTGCTGAATGCTGTTGCTTAACGTTCACCTATAATCTGATGGCAGGAGTAAGAGATTTGGAAAGCCCCAGAGCCAGTTTGCCCCAGGAAAAGGAGACATAGTAACAAGTAGCCTAAAACACAGCAGGAAGAACCAGCCGAGAGACGAGAAAAGCACCCAATGAGAGAGAAGATGACCCCAGACTCGATCTTACCATTGGGCCAGACTATGGTGTGAGGGGTGGGAATTTAGATTGTAAGGGCATAATTGCCCAGGGATTGTGGTGTTCGGTTCCCTCTCCAGAGACAGCCAGCTTGAGCTGTCTGAATTTGGGCACCATAGATAGAGTAAATTAGGCTTTTATTTTGAAGGCCTTGATTAGAGAGTCTGCTTTGGGGAACCTTGGCTGGAGCCTGAGGGAAGAAGAAGCGCCCGAGGGTGAGTGGTGTGTGTGTGAGGAGTCGAAAGGGGCACCCGTCGGCTCACTGGAGTCGCCCGCTGCGAAGGGACGCCGGTCCTAGCAGTTAAAGTCTCGGGTGGTGTGTGTGCGACTCCTTGATTGGTGTGTGAATGCTCGGGCAGCGGCTTCCCCCTTAACAGTTTGGCACCCCAGATGGGACCCTAGGTCACTCTCGGAACCTCTTGGATCCAAACCTCTGACTGGCAGCACAGGGTGAGTTCACCCGAGGATTTTGGACACGGGACGCACCGAATCGCTCGAGTGGTGAGTGTTAAATCCCTTAAATCTAAATTCAATATAGGGAAAAGGACAGAATTCGGGGGGGGTTCAAGTCCCGCCCGAGGTGCCTAGCCTGATCAGCATAAATCGCACACAAGTTTGTACGCAGTCTGATCAACAGAAGACGTCTGATTAAAAGGGGGGTTCGAGTCCTGCCCAGATTAGAGGGTTTTGAGAGATTTTAAAGGGGGGGTTGAGTCCCACCCGGATTAAATCATGAGTAACGTAACTGGAGTAGAGAGGGAGACGCCCTTAGTAGAGATATTACAAAACTGGGAAAAAATCTGTGGTGCAAATTCACTACTAAAGGAGGACGCAGTAGTTCTATGTCAACAATGGTGGCCATTCATCACCCGCCATGGAGATATTGAAGATCAGTGGCCACCACAAGGGAGTTTTGACCAACATCGACTGACCTTTGTGCGAGACCAACTTCAGTACCGGTTCCCGGGACACATGGATTATTGGTATGTGTGGGATGAATGGGTGCGGGAGAGACAACATCCAGGGAGGCAAAAGGGGCTGAGGGAAAAACTAACCTGTAAGGTAACTTTGGCCGTAGGTAAGGCTACAGCCCCGAACGACGACCAGACAAGGCCCTCCCCGACTCCTGCCCCACCTTACAGTCCCTGTACCGACCTCCCCCAGACCTTCCTGTAGCAAGGGTGGGACTTTGCCCATGGTTTCAAATGTTTTGACTAATCTGGCCGCTTTACGGCCAGGGGGTGACTATGCATGCCCCACATCGACGGTTTATACTAATCCATCGTGGAACCCAAATGATTTAGCCTTATGGGGCTGTACAATGCCAAGATTAAGGGAGGATGCAGAAACACGGGCGCAGTTACTGTCAAATCTCTGCACGGGACACAATCCTAACCGGGGGGACACCCCAAATCTTATTCCGAGAATCATTCTGCCCAGATGAAAGAGAGAAGGTATTAACTAAGGATGCGGAATTAGCACGACAGGTGGGAGGAGGGAGAAATCCGTGGCCGACACTAAATCCGAACGGGAACTATAATATGGCCGGAGACAGAGCCCATTGCCAAACAGCCCTAAGAAATTTAATAGAGGCAATTGGAGCATGTGGAGAACGTAGGGTGATGTTCACAGAAGACGATGTTAAATTTTACCTGGCAGAATTAGCACTTGCTTTAGACCATGTACATAGTGGTGGAATAATATACCGGGACCTAAACCAGAAAACATCCTTCTTGATGAGGAAGGACATATCAAATTAGCAGATTTTGGCTTAAGTGAGGTGTCAATTGATCTGAAAAAAAAGCCTTCTCTTTCTGTGCAACAGTGGAATATATGGCGCCAGAAGTCATTAAGAGCGGAGGCCTTACACGGAGCGCAGACTGGTGGTCTTTTGGTGTTGTAATGTTTGAAATGCTCACTGGTACTCTGCCTTTCCAAGGGAAAGACAGAAAAGAAACCATGACACTGATTCTCGAGGCCAACTTGGAATGCCCCAGTTCTTGAGCCCGGAAGCAGAGAGTCTTCTGCGAGTGCTCTTCAAAAGAAACCCAGCAAACAGATTAGGAGCAGGCCTAGATGGAGTTGAAGAAATTAAGAGGCATGCATTCTTTTCCAAAATAGATTGGAATAAATTGTACAGGAGAGAAATTGATCCCCCTTTTAAACCTGCAACTGGCAGACCTGAAGATACGTTTTATTTTGACCCTGAGTTTACAGCAAAAACTCCAGAAGATTTGCCTGGTCTCCCACCTAGTGCTAATGCGCATCAACTTGTTCGGGGATTTAGTTCTGTAGCTATTGCATCAAATGACGAAAGCCAGGCAGTGCAGACAGTTGGAGTGCATTCCGTTGTCCAGCAGTTGCACAGGAACAGCATTCAGTTTACTGATAGATACGAAGTGAAGGAAGATATCAGAGTTGGGTCTTACTCTGTCTATAAGAGATGTATTCATAAAGCTTTAAACATGGAATATGCTGTAAAGATTATAGACAAGAGTAGAAGAGATCCAAGAAAGGAGATTGAAATCCTACTGCGCTATGGCCACCATCCAAATATTATTACCCTAAAAGATGTGCATGATGATGGAAAATACGCATACATAGTAACAGAACTTACGAAAGGAGGGCAACTGCTGGATAAAATTCATAGACAAATTTTTTTCTCGGAACGAGAAGCTAGTGCCGTTCTGTTCACAATAACAAGAACGGTTGAGTACCTCCATGCGCAAGGGGTTGTTCATGGAGAGCTGAAGCCTAGCAATATTCTTTATGTTGATGAATCTGGTAATCCAGAATCCATTCGACTTTGTGAATTTGGCCTTGCAAAACAACTACGAGTAGAAAATGGTCTTCTGAGGAGTCCATGTTACACAGCAAGTTTTGCTGCACCAGAGGTTTTACAGAGGCAAGGTTACGATGCTGCATGGGACATATGGAGCCTTGGTGTTCTACTTTATACCATGCTTGCTGGCTACCTCCTTTTGTAACTGGTCCTGATGATACCCCAGAGGAGATTTTGGCCCGAATAGGTAGCGGGAAGTTGTCTCTCAGCGGTGGTTATTGGAATACCGTTTCAGATACAGCTAAGGACCTTCTTTCAAAAATGCTTCATGTTAACCCACATCAAAGACTGACTGCAGCCCAAGTCCTCAGTCACCCCTGGATAGTTCACTGTGACCAGTTGCCTCAATACCAGCTAAACAGGCAGGATGCTCCCCGTGTAGTGAAGGGTGCAAGAGCAGCAGCTTACTCTGCTTTGACTCGTAATCAGTCACCAGTTTTGGGAGCCAGTCGGCCATTCTCCTCTTGCTCAGAGCATTATTTTTCATAAGGAATGGGTTTTTTAATCCCCTAAAATATTCTTTGTTACAGGTAGAGATGGACAGTTTATGTTAAGCACTTAGCTTAAACAATCCGTTTCTATTAGCACTATATACTTTGTGCCATCCAACATCTTGTATGTTTTTGTAAACAGTTCACAAGCAGTACAGTTCCGTGCTGTTTTCTTTAATGTATACATGCCTTGTTTTACTTAGATATTGTTAATCCTTTTGACAATTAAGTCTGATTAAACAGGTCACCTGGATTAGTCAGCATTGTTGGACAGCTCTAAAAGAAGGCTCACCGTTAAACAGCTATTGAATGTAATGCTATGAAGATGTGTTTCTCCTTGCCTGTGCCTTTTCTACATTTCTGTGGTTTGGATGCTGCATGTCATGTTATGAAAATCAGGATACTGTTTATAGTATTGGAAATGTAAACAGTGGATCTCTCACGATACACCACTCACTTGCGATGGACATTTTGATAGAAATTGGTTAGCCATTGGACTCCCTGTGTGTATGGTTTCTTCCTTTTTTGCCCCCTTTTTGGCTTATCTATTGTTTGTTGTTTAATCATGGTTTTTATGGACTGAGTTCTTCAAATTACAGCCTATGATGTATACTTTTAAGCCCATGGTTGAAATAGACACTACTGAGTTTTGAGCACTGGGGAATCCATCCCAGTATTCCAGTTCTCCAAAAGAAAACTAGTGCATTTCAGGAATAAGTTGCCAGAAGCCGCAGTTTTGCAACGTTTCTCTGGCTGCAGCATACACCCTGCTTAAAGGGGAAGGTGGGCAGGGTCAGGAGGTGCTGCTTGGCTAAGGTGTTCTGCTCTCTGATTGCACTTTCTCTTCACTGTATGCTGCTAACTGTTTTAAGAACCAAAGTTATATTCTTAAGTAAGCTTTTTTCCTCTCTTGCCTCTGCACGTACCTGCCCTATCTCTATCTCGGTCTCAGAGACTTGCCCTCTGTTTTGGATGGAGGGTGGAAGAGTGTTTAGTTAACCTGTGTGGCAGGTGCACCCGCCCCGATAGAGACCGAAACTTGTGGAGGTGGCTCTGAGCCCTTATAAGGGAAACATATTGGGATTCGATATGCTGGCAGGCAAACGATGGTACCTACCTCATTTTTGTCCTACGGGACCATTAACGGGCGACGCTCCCAAACCGGACAAGCAAAAGGGCCAGTTCCCATTGAGAACATACAGGCCAACCCGTCATGGTAAAACTGCCCTCTGTTGGCACTGTACCCATGACCTGGCGAAACCCAGAGGCTTACATGCCTGGGAGGCCTTAGATAGGAAAGGGAAAGGCCATCGCATAAGTACTCGATGGATAATTCCTAATTTCTGAGACCCGGTCCCAAGGCCCGAGGTGCAATTTGTGTCCTCTTGGCAGGACTATGGAAAAGCAAACTATTCGGACACTCCCACTGATGGCAGTAACAACAGCGGGCATGGACAACAAGAACCTGGACAGCAAGGTGGTGGCTCAACTGATAGTGGGATTTGCATGTATGGTGAACTTAACTTCAATAACAGCCTGTCTGCCCAGCCCTAAGTCAGTAGAGGAGCCCTACCAATCTTTGTGCAAACCACTAATATATCACTAACCCTTGAACTCCATGGCAACAGTGCAATAATTCCAGCCGGCCTGGGGAACGGATGGAAAGGATGGAGGTCACACTCATACCATCTATAGCTGGTCACCTGGCGCAATAAATGCCAATTCAATATGGGGAAAGTGTAATTACCTCTTCCTACCCCTAATAACGCCACGGGGTGGAGTTTTAATGGTACAATGCCATGCTTTAATGTTCCCTGGGGAATTACTGAACATCATGACCAATGGAAACAGATGATCATTCCCTGCAATATACTGAACTGTTAAACCACCTGGTGTATTAAACACCCGAGAGTAATGGTAGCATTGCCCCAACGCTTGTCAAGAACCAGGGTTCAAGGGAGCCTGGGAAAAACATCCCCTCAATTGCACATGGGGACCTGACTGGATTGCGCAAAGGAATGGGGCACCACCAGTAAAAAAAAAAAACAACACTTTGGGACTGCCAAACAGAAATGCAATGTAAAAACATAGATAAAAGGCCATTATTGTGATGATACATGCCCCGCCCCATTCAGGAAGCTTTGGTACAGGGCTGTCTGTGTAGTAATACCAGCTATGTGTGGCCCACTGCCCTAAAATGTAACGCTTATAGGGACTGTCCTCTTCATGCCCCCACACAAGGCATATGCCAAACATCTGATGTGCCCGCCCCTCCCAGATCTAGAGTCGGCATACTCCAGTGGCTGTCTGTATTCCCGGCTACACCCAACTGTTCCCGGATGGCCTGCACAGTAGCCCTGCCTTCCCTTTGTCCCATTTACCGAGAAGGGCCTATAGCCCTAAGTGGTGGGATCGCAGCCCCCGGGAGATACAACCGCTAAAGAAGGGAACGTGGCAAAGAGCAAAAACGCCACTGGGATAGTGGCTGGAGGCCATGTTCGGAATGGGGACTGCCTCCCTCAAAAACCCACAAGCCATTTATGACCTATTGATGCAAGTATCTATTTGAGCCAATTCTACATCTGACAGCTTAGAACTCTTGAATGAACAATTACAACACACCAGCAAAATGACCGCCCAGCACCGAGCGGGATTAGACCTGATGCTGCTAAAGGAACACCTTTAGTATGGAGTGCTAAATTGATGAGTAGATGACTGCTGCGTTTATATCCCAAATGTATCCATACCCTCCGAACCCAAATCGACAAAATGAAGAAAGCAGCAAAGGACTCAGAGGCAATTGCTGCCGCATTAAACATCAACTGGGTGGGAAAGATTTCCAGTGCGTTCGGGTTTTCCCTGTCGGGATGGTTAACCAGTCTTTTACAATCCTTGATAGTGGTTATAATCATAATATTGCCATTTGTATTGTATTAAGTTGTGTTAAACATATGATAACGTGGTTCGTATCCGTTGTTACGTATGCTCCTTTAGAACTAACCCAAATAGCAGATGTTCCGTTAGAATTGTAAAATAGCCAAAGAAATGATGATTCATGATGAGCATCAATTCTCACCGAAAACTGCGCTCCCTTTTAACTTTGGAGGCAAGAGGTGACTGTACCACCACTCCAAAGAAACCAGTCGGATCGTGACTGTGGTCACGGGGTGGAGTGTGGCAGGTGCACCCGCCCCGATAAAGAGCAAAACTTCTCAACTGCTGAAAGGAAAGACTTAAAACTAGAAGCCGCGGTTTGGGGGTCGAGCCGGCCAGCCATGTGATGACTGGAGTCACGTAGACAGTGACAAGTTTCCAGACCGCTGACCATATATGACCACGAGCCCCGATCCGACTTCGGGTATAAATGGAGCCCGCCGGAAGAGCCCTTTGAGCCTGTCTTCCTCGGAGCAGCGGGTCTGCAGTCAGAGACTCTCCCTTACATCGGGATGCCATCTAAGGAAACTCCCCGGGGTTGAGTGCCTCGCTTACCGGTGAGTGAGTGCGCATTTTGAGTCATCATTTTAAGCTTACATTTGGTTATAGTTTGTGTAGTGATAGTTCCCAGCTGACACCCTGAACCTGTAACTAAGTTGTGTTTATCGCAGTGTTTACGACCTGATATTCCTGTCCAATCTGGCTGTTGTATCTCAATACAACATAACATTCCTGTTCACTTGGACCGTTCTATGTTGATATCATTAAAGAAGATTGACTTTTGAAATATATTGCTGTCTAGTCTTCCTGCGACAACCTCTCATGAAGTTCTTTCCCCTCCGTTCCTCTTGAAGCCCCTATTGCCTTGACTATTTCACTGGCTTCAATTCTTCTTGTCATCTGGACTATTGTTTTGCTTTCCATACATATCCACTTCCACTCACGCAGAGTTTCTTTTCCATCTTTCTATCAACCAAAAGCCACTTTCTTCTTTTAGTGTTTTTACTGTAGATTTTCTTTATTTAACTACTTTTTTCTGAGGAACAGCCAGTGTCTAGGCAACTTTCGACTTAATAGCCAACTTTTGTCCGCGCTCTGAAAGGTGTTGTAGGCTAGACCTAATGTGCCGGGTAATACAACAGCACATTCACAGTCACTGCTTCCTAGTCATTCCTTCTCTTTCAGACCGGAGCAGCTTAGTCAGAAAGACAATACTTTTGAATTGAAAAGGGGACATGGTCAGGGGCTGTATAGTAAATGCTTTACTGCTGGTGCAAGGCACAGCTACCCATCTTTCTAAGCAGCGTAAATACACTCAAATATAGTTGTTGTTGTTGACAAGAAAAGCTACAACTCCACAAAGCCCCTTTGCTTATGATCTTCTGGGTTTTCTGTAACGACCTAGAAATGAGGGAGGATGCCCAAAAAAGGGACCTACCCCACTCTATGTTTACTATGTCTGCTTCATAATGCCAGTACTTTGGAAAAAACTAACCTCATAATCTTTTATGTATTAGATGCTTCAGGGTGAACCAACTAAATAAGCTGCAAGGATTGCTGCAGGATTTATGATCCAAAATCCTTGGGGAGTTGCCAGGTCTGAAGGATGAATTCTTCCCTGATGTTAGGACAGGTCTATTTGCTTCTGTGTGACCCGCAGTCAAAAGGCAAAGGAAAGCTGAGAAGGGACAGGCTCTGTTCAAGGGCAGGATGAAGACAGGAAGCCTATATGGAGAAAAGGAGGGTAAGAGGGAACACGGTCTCCCATTTTTCTTGTGGCTATATTCTGAAAATCAGGATGTCTAAAGGTTTACTGCCCACCAGAAACAGCATGAGTAGCTCCAGCAAATTTCAGTTCTGCTTTCTTGCAATTCCCCGTCGCTAGCGGGCTAGCAGTTGTGCTGGAGGAGTAATCGCAGGAGACCAGCTCCTCAGGAACAGACAATCCCAGCTCCACTTCTCCTCACCACAAGTTAAGGAAATACGTTAGACTATTTCTTTAAATCATAAGCTTTGCTTGGGTAATGACTGTCCCATCCTGAGCATGCACAGCACTTATCAGCCAGCTGCTAATTGCTAGTTTTGATTTGGGTCCAATAGAGATGGTTTGGGGAAAAAAAATTAAATATTGAGGAGAGACTCCTATTAAATTAGTTAGGTCAGCCTCTGAGAAGGGGCTGTAGCTCTCTCTGCAGGGGTAATCTTGCCTCCCTGAGCCCTCCCCCCTCTCTCTTCTCCCTTTAACAGTTCTATTTTGTGGAGCTACAAGACTTTTTTGCTCCTGCTGAGTGCTGGGTTAACAAATGCAGGAGGCATCTATTAACAGTATTCTTTGGAGACCACCTACAGCAGTGGGATGAACAATGGGCCTCGAACCATTACTAATGTGTAGCCCAGAAATACGATGTATAAATATTTTTTAAATGTAAACCCATTAGTCACACTTAATGGTTTATTTGAACTCAAACCGTATTATTATCCCCTCATTATTTTACCTGGTTTATTTTAGACCACTTATCTCAGGGGTTGCCATAGCCACCTGCTGAGTGCCTTGGACTGGAGTGTTTGCAGTAATCAAACGAGTTCTTATAAAGAGAAGTATGCTCTGACTAAAGGCAACCTGGGCAAAATTGCCCATAATTGTATTCTTTCACTCAGTGCTGCAGCTGTTGGGTGAGTGGTAGCTTGGTCCCCTCATTGGTCTCTGAGGAGGTACCCTTAAGGTACAGTCCTTAGGCTTCACCATAAAACTCACAGGAAAATGAAGGTTTGGAAGGGCCTCTGGGGAGGTCTCTTGTCCAACCTCCAGCTCAAAGTGGGTCCAGCCAGGATCATGGCCTTGTCCACATGGGTGTTGGAGATCTCCAAGGACAGAGAGGGTGTAAAGAAGATGGAGCCAGGCTCTTCTCAGCGGTGCCCAATGACAGGACAAGAGGCAACGGGCACAAACTCAAAACACAGGAGGTTACGTTTGAACATCAGGAAACACTTTCTCACTGGGGGGTGGGGGTGACTGAGCCCTGGCACAGGGTGCCCTGAGAAGTTGTGGAGTCTCCATCCTTGGGCATATTCAAAAGCCATCTGGACGTGGTCCTGTGCACTCTAGGGACCCTACATGAGCAAGGGGGTTGGACCAGATGGCTCCGGAGGTCCCTTCCAACCTCAACCATTCTGAAATTCTGTGAGACTTCTCAGAAGCCAACAAGCTCTGCTCTGCTTTCTGAACTGATGCAAAAGCCACAGACATCTGATTCCCAGAAACACCTGCAGAGCAGCCTACACTCTCCAGACCACATTCAGCCTCTCCCCGTGCCACCACGTATGCAAGGACACAGTGCAAGGCAGTTCCCAGCAAGACCCATCCAAGCATCCTGCTCCTGTCCCCCTCTGCTAGAGCTAAGTGTCTGGGAACCCTTGTCTTCCTCCAGGGAGACTTTGACTGTGAAAGGACCTCCACCATCATCAGGTTAGCACTTCTCTATGCTGCAGTGCCTGCTCAGCCCAGTCCCTCGGAGCACCAGGATTGCCCACCCAGTATGCTCCGCTGTGGCTGACCCTGTGATGTGAAGGCACAGGCTGTTTCATGGGATGAGGTAAGGTGCACAGATAAAAGCACTGGGATCCAGGACTCCTGGGTTCTCTCTTTGCTGCTAGAGGATTTGCCTTGGTGGCTAAAGCAGGAGTGAGGAAGGCTGGCTCTCTCCCAAACCCTCCTCGGTGTCAGGAGCAGCAAGGGTGGCTGCTCCATGAGGAAAGGGGAGCCGGAGCCGAGCGAGGTAACTACACAGGCAGAGGCGGTGGCCTCACCAACAAGGATGCAGTCCCACATATCCTAGTAAGGCTGGTAGGACAGACCCAGGTGAGACCTGCAGCTTAAAAGCCAAATCCAGTCAAAGGCAGGGGGAGTCCCCACCGAGCTGCTTAGCAGCACCTCCTCCAACAGCTCTCTTCAAAGCCCAATGCCTGCACCATACCTAAGTGACCCTGAACCAGGCAGCCAAATCCCCAGGAAGAGGGGGATGCACTCAAGCCCTGCCACTGCACCTCTGCGCGACACAAGGTAGGTCCTGGCCCTTCTCTGTTCCTCCATTTCCCCACCTGGGTAGCGGAGTGGACACATCCCTGAGCTCTCATCAGACAGCAAGCACTCGTGGGTTGCAGCTGCCCAGACAGAGCGAGCAATTGCTTCTTTTGAGGCCAAGGAATTCCTCCTTGCTGGTGCCCTGCTAGCCGCTTGTCCTGAGCGTGTGAACCGAGCAGACCCTTCTTCCAGGCTCTCTTTACAGCCGTCCATGCTGGCAAGTGCTGGAGCCCAGTATCACAAGTCAGGGACCTGGAGAGAGCAACAACTGGCCCCAAGTCCCCCAAGGCAGTAAGAACTGAGCTACCTCAGCTCTTCAATCCATCCCATCCCTGCTTCAGGATACCTCAGCATGCATCTAAATATTTATTTTACTTATGCAAAGAAGTGAGATGAAGAAACTTAATACTGGTGGAAAGAAACCTGTTTTAATCAGAGCTAGCAGGCACCCTGGAATCATCTAAACGATCTGCAATCAGTTAAGACAATTAAAGTGAAGGTCACTAGAAGTGCACACTAAGCAGCCATCCTGACAGAGCACTTAAGTACAGAAGAGCTGGATACTGCAATGAAAACACTTTGCACAAACACAGCTCTGTTGGATTGGAGACTGACTTCTCCAAGGGACAGACACTGTGCAGTGTCTGACGAGGGGGAGCATGGGGGCATGTGTTGGGCAGTGGGGCTGCACTGGTGCAGGGATGGGTCACAGATGGGAGGCACAACACAACGATCAGGATGTGGAAGCAAGGACAGGCTATGAAGGAGAAATTAAGAAATATGACCTCAGTATACAGGCATGTTTTAGGAAAGCCAAAGCTCATCAACCTGGAGCTGATGGGGGCTGCAGGCAACATGAAGAAGAAAATGAAGAGCTTCACTCACTGTGTCTGCAGTAAAAGGCTGGACAAGGCACATGGGAGTTGCTCCTGGAATGTGGAGGGGGTCTCATAGCAGCAGAGACAGATGGGGATGAGTGAACCAATGCCTTTTTTTTGGCAAAACCTCACAAACAGCTGCACAAGCCAGAGGCTGGCCCTGGCCTGACACCTCCTCAGCCACCTTGGACACCATTAAGCACATGCACAAGTCAGCTCTCCTTTCATTCCCATTCACATGCTCACAAAACAGTGACCTCAAAAGCACCTGCACAAGCTCTTCATTCCTTCCCATTCACCTACTTGGGCACCACGCACATCACAAGGACCTCGACAAGCCGGGGCCTGCCACTGCCTTAGCACCTCCTCAGCCACCTCTGACATCGCACCTACCTCCACAAGCCACCACCTTGCTCCTGCACACAGCAACTACCCAACCACTTGCGACACCCAAAGCATCTGCACATCAAAGCTTCCTGCTCCAGCCCTACCACCTACGCAGGCCCATCTCACCTCGCAAGCACATCAACAAGCCAACTGCCTCCTTCCACCCTATCCCCCACTAACAGCAACGGCGTGCTTTACGCCCAGCCACCAACAAAGCACCATGCAGCTGCTTGCTCACTCCTCCCGTCCGGCGCCATGCGGACGACAAAATACAACCAAAGGCTCGCGAGTCCACACAAGGACACGGACGGATCACTCAACAATTATGCTCACAGGCAAAACACACTCCACTTGCGGAAAAAAGACATCCATTTCATGTTCCTACCAAGCAAATCACACTAGCAGAAGGAGAAAGAGAACCAGATCTTAAAAACACACCTTCCCCCCACCCCTCCCTTCTTCCCGCCCTCACCTTTGCTCACCATACCTCCACCTTCTCCCCACAGCGGCCAGGGCAACGGCGAATGGGGCTTGCGGGCACTTCATCCCACGTTGGCTCTGACGCTCCTTTCTCCTCAGGGGGAGGCTCCTCACACTCTTCCCCTGCTCCACCCTGGGATCCCTCTCACGGGGATCAGCCCTCCACCACCTTCTCCAACACCACTCCTTGCCACGCACTCCAGGCCTCCACACCTGCTCCAGCGTGGCCTTTCCCACGCACTCACAGTCGCCTTCGGGTCCCCACACCGGCTCCACCCTCGCGTCCTCCACGGCCTGCAGGGGAATCTCTGATCCACCATTAACCTCCATGGTCTGCAGGGACACAGCCTGCCCTCTCACCACGGCCTGCAGGGCAATCTCTGCTCCCCCGCACCTCCTCCCTCTCCTTCTTCACTCACCTCGGCTCTGCAGCCTTCTTTCTCTCACATCCCACTCCTCTCATCGCTGCACCTCCCCTTCCTTCCTTTTTCCACCACTCTTTCCCCTTCTGAAATATCCTATCCCAGAGCACCTACCACCGGTGCTGATTGCCTCCCCCTTGCACACAGGCGGCTCCGAACTGCAGCCGGGAAAGCTTCTAGCAGCTTCTCACAGGACCCACCCCTCGAGCCCCACCCCTCTACACAAACCCCTGCCACACAAACCCAACACAACACCTACGACATCACAAGCACCTGCACAAAACACAGGCCTACCCCTACCCTTGCACCTCCTCAGGCACATGTCACAGCACAACCACCTGCACAACCCACCTGCATGCTCCTGCCCTAACACCTACTCAACCACCTCTCCCATCACAAGCACCTGCACAACCCACCTGCAACCTCTTGCCCTAGCAACTACTCTGCCACCAATGACAACACAAGCAGCTGCACAGGGCAGGGGCCTGCTCCTAAAACTACCACCTCCTTGCCAGCATGGGACATCACAAGCACCTCCTTCAGCCCAAGCCACCTCCTGCCCTAGCACTTACTCATGCACCTACGACCTCACAAGCACCTGCACAAGCCTGGGGCTGGCCCCTGGCCTCACACCTCCTCAACCACCTGCGACCTCACAAGCACCTGCACAAGCCACGGGCCTCCTCCTGCCCTAGCACATCTCCACGGAAATACCACAACACAAGCACCTCACAAGCCACCTCTCCTTTCAGTCCACTCACATCCTCACAAAACACTCACCTCAAAACCACCTTTGCAAGCCTGGGCCTGCTTCTGCCCAACCACCTCAGCACTCAGCACTGACATCGCAGGCACCTGCACAAGCCAGGGTCCCTGCTCCTGCCCTATCACCTACTCACCCACCAGGGACATCACAAACACCTCCACAAGCCACCTCCAGCTTCCTGCCCTAACTGCTACACAGCCAACACTGACCTCACAAGCACCTGCACAAGCCACCTGCGCACTCCTGCCCTATCACCTACTGCTCCACCACTGACAACATATGCTGCAGCTCAAACCAGGGGCTGCTCCTGCCCTAACACCTACTCAACCACCTGTGACACCACAAGCACCTGCACAACCCAGTTACATAATCTTGCCCTATCAACTACTCACTGAGAACGTAAGCAGCTGCACAAGACAGGGGCCTGCTTCTAAACTAGCATCTACTTGGCATCCTGGGACATCAAAAGCAGCTGCTCAAGCTCGGGGCTAGCTCCTGCCCTATCACTCACGCACCTAGGACCTCACAAGCACCTCCTTCACAAGCCAGGTTCCTCCTTCTTCCCTATCACATCTGCAGGGAAATAGGACAACACAAGCACCTCACAATACCAACACATTCTGGAGATGAATGGGAAAATTCCTGGAGAGCTAACACGAATGGACTTGCTACAACATGGACAAACTCCTTGACTAGCTACCTTGGAGGAGTCTGCGGCTGATCCTGTGGAATTCACCTGTCTCCAGAGAAAGCCCAAATGCTCCCGCAGATGCCTCGGAGGAGTCCCAGACAGATACAGGGCACGGACCTGACTCCAACACACACAAAACACCTTGCGTAGCTACCTTGCAAAAGTCTGGGATGGCTACCTGCGCAATTCAGCTGTCTCCAGGGGAGGCCAAAACACTCTGGACGTTCCTCGGAGGAGTCCTGGGAGCTACAGGGCATGGACCTGCTTCCCATTTCTATCAGCAATCAGTCATAGAGTATCAATCAATAGGATGGCAGCAGTCAAGAGACAGCAATCAATCGTAGGCAACAAGCAATCTTTAGCAATAACAGAGAACAGCAACAACCAAGTAGGTGTTTGCAATGCAGGGTACCACAAACTTATCATCCAGCCTTACCCAAAAAACATGTGACTGCTGAGTAAGTGTGGAGAGTCAGGTGACTTTGGCACACACACTGCTACCACGATGGGTTGTCACCTATTTACAAGTATCCGAGCTCTGAAGCTGCCCAAGGGTCAGCATGCCCTTGCTACTGGAGGACACATCTGTCTGGTAGGCACTAGGAAGACATTCTGGTGATAGGCTATTTAACACTGGTAAAGCACCGCACACCGTTTTATCAGCTGCTGAGAATTCAGCTCCCACACAAATCAGGAGCAAGGGGCAAAGCCTGTATATTTCAAATGCATTTGAGTTACATGACTCTTCAACATACGCCATGACACCATTTCACTAGACTGAAGGCTGACAGCAGTGTACCAGGACACTCCTTTCTGGACACCTCACTCCTGGGTAGAAATCCTAGACGCTTCCTTTAAGGACAGAAACCCAAAGAGCTAAAAGAAGTTCTTTAAATTCAGCACAGCAAAGAAAAAGCAAGCAAGCAAACAAAAATGGCAGGGAAACCCTGAGGCACTAATGAGGAACAAAGGGTCTCCCTTTGGGAGTCCACTACCCCTCACAAAATGGACAAGTGGCTTAAAAAGAGATTCCTGCAAAGAAACGGCAGATCGAAGATAACCTTGATAACGCCAGCACAAGTGACCGCCGTGGAAACGGCAGCGCTGACCCTTCTCCTGCTCCTCCTACGAGCTCTTCGCCAGCCACGTGAAGATGCAAAACCAAGCATGAACGAATCAGATCTGAGAAGAGCCTGGCCCCAAAAATTAAAAAATGATCAGGAAGTCTGTTTGAAATACGGCTTCACATCCACTATCGCGGATGAGGAACCTCGCCTTAAGCACATGTCGTGCCTTGAGATAGGAGCTAAGGACAGTATGAAGTTACCCCCACGAGCAGACGTTCAAAACCAAAGCACCCAGAACACGCAGACAATCCTGCACCATGTTTTCAGCGATGTTTCAAGTCACGTGATACTCAGTCCACGACTTTACAAAACATCATTAAACTTAACGATAGCAGCCTCCTTGCAGGTTGCTTACTCACAAGCAAAAACCAAAAAGCCACGTACCCTCGGGGAAACCCTTGTCCTTCCGGGTGGCTGCTGTCTTCCCACGGCTCTTCCTCAAAGCAGGACAAATGACCGTGAATTTGGCAGTCCACACAAATTACGAAGCACACTTACTCCTCCGACAGTCATTACCTATGGGCCAGAAGTCCTCCCACACCCCAGAATGCCCATTACTCCTCCAGCAGTCATCCGCTATGGACCGCAAGTCCTCCAGACCTACCTACCTACCTACCTACCCACCTACCCACCGACTTACTGGAAATGAGTTGGACCACAGCAGAAGTGACACTGGCCCAGGCCGGTCACACACACCAGACCACAAATGGTAGTTACAAGACAGAAAACACACATAAACCACCAGAACTGTAAAAAAAAGCCAACCCGAAGCCACAGCATACACAAATCAAAGGCCCCTGTCCAAACCCTAAACAGGCAAACAAGCTAAAAAAGGACTCTCCAAAAAAGCAATCCACCCAGAACACAAGAGAAGCCAAAAATAACATAACCCCAGGAACCCAGGCCCAACAAACCCAGATCCTCTCCAGAACAATAGCACGCTTTAATCCTGACTCGCTTAAACTCTGGCATCCCAGAACCCTACCACTCTGTAACCCTTGCACACTGTCACCCTAGCATCCCAGAACCCTAGCACACTGTAGCCCTAAGATATCCAAAAATGAACCCAAACTCCCTGGAGATCTCCGGCTGGGCCTTCAGGTGGCCCCGGCTCTCAGAAGTCACAACTTTGAAATGGGAATGGGACAGCATCCCTCTTCACATCACCTGTCACCCCCGGAAAAAGTGCCTGCCTTAAACACTCCCGGGAGAAAGGCTGGGGCACTTGGAGACTTTCAACTGGCCCGCCATCACCACGGGGCTTCAGCTCATCATTTCTGTGTCAGAGCCACCAAGCACATCAGCCCGTCCTCCCTGAGACACCCCTTGGGGCAGCCGTGCCCAGAGCCAGGCGGCTGGATATGGCCTTTGCTCGATGGGGAGGTGCTTCCTGGGAGCAGGATCTCTCCTGGGGGCACGGGGAAACTCTCCTCAGGCCTGGATGCCTGAGAAACAGCTCTGCGCTGCTCCATCTCTCACCAAAAACCAGGGGCGGAGGAAGGCTGCTTTGCTGGCCTCCAAGACAATCAGCTCACCTGGGATGCTCTGTGGCCAGCGCGTGCCTTTGCTGTCAGGTGGGTCTCAGCTTCAGCTACGCTCCGCAAACATCTGTCACCTCCCTGCAGGATGCTCTCCAGTGCACAGCATGTCTCCACTGGCTCTCCCTGGGGACAAAGCTCGAAAAGGAGCAATTTGCTTTTCTTTCCCCCACTCCAGAGAGTCGTGCAGAGAGGACCTGCCACCCCAAATCAGCTGTGTGACAGGGACACCCGTCGGCTGGCTGGCCTTCTCTTTTCTCTCTGGGCCTCTCGCCTGCTCCCCGGCCCTTTTCACTCTTCCTCGCGCTCCAGCCTGGAGGCCATCGCTGTTCTGTCCTTCGCCGCCTCCCTCTCCTGACCCGCATCCCTCTCTGTGTTTCTCAGCCTCCGGATTGTTTCCCGCCCTTCTCTTTGCTCTCTGTCCCGCTCTCTGTCCCCTGCCTCTCCCTTTTCTCTCTCTTAGCCTTTCCCCTCTGTGCCTCTGTCCTGCTCCCTGTCCCATTTCTCTGTCACTCCGCTCTCCTGCTGCCTTTTCCGTCTATCTGTCCCTCCGTCCCACTCCCTCACCCTGCCCGTGTCGCTCCCTCTGTCTGTCCTTCCTCCTGCCCTCCTCTGCCCTCTCTGTCCCTCTGTCCTGCTGCTCATCACCATGTTCCTGGCTGCCCCCTGCCCCTTCCCCTCCATCCCCTTCTCCCTGGCCCTGGGCCCGCTCCTCACCAGGGGTTTCCTTTCTCCACTCTCTGACCAGCTCCTGCTTTCTTCCTGCCGTCCCTTCCTGCTCCCGTCCTCTCCTGCCACTCTCCGCCCCACCCCACCCCTCTCTGCCCTCTGTCCCTCTCTCCTCCTCCTCCTCCTCCTGCTTCCACCAAGGCTCTGGGACTGGGACTGGGGCTGCCCCGGGAGGCGGCCATGGGGCCTGTGGAGGAGTGGGGTCCAGCCGGGGGGACGGTGTCCCCGCAGGGTCAGACAGGAGGAAGGAGCGCCCAGTGGCATGCCAGGGGCTGTAGTCCTGGGGTACTGGGCTGACGGGTGGCCATGTTGGTTCCCAGGCATGCTGGGAGCTGTAGTTTCCAGCACTCTGCTTCCTAGTGGCCATGTTGTTCTCAGGTAAAGTGGAAGGCACAGTCTCTGCTCCAGCCACGGCCCCGTCCATTCCGTGCCAGCTTTGTGCGGTTCCTTGTGGGGCTCCTGCCGTGCTCCCACAGGGAAGGTGCCAGGACTGAAAACTCTTGCTGGCCCTCACCTTCCCTTGGCAGCCCTTTCACAGCCCCACCAGCGCTGAGGCTCGGGCTTGCTTAGCAACATAACGCTCCCCTCATTCTCTCAGTCTTGCCAGAGCTTCCCATTTCTATCAGCAATCAGTGATCGAGTGTTGTGGAAGGTGGCAAAGCAGAGCTAGGGACCATGCAGACCACACCCAAACGAGACCTAAACAGCATGTGGCAATAATGGCATAAGGCTGTTAGGCTGTAATAGCACAGGAACGTATAGAAATTAGAGAGGCTGATAATATGTTTTGTAGGGCTTTAAGGACTTTGTTTAGCTGCTTAAAAGTAGTCCTTCATGATAAAGCAGGACTCATAACTTGCTTAATGTTGTTGCTTAACGTTCACCTATAATCTGATGGCAGGAGTAAGAGATTTGGAAAGCCCCAGAGCCAGTTTGCCCCAGGAAAAGGAGACATAGTAACAAGTAGCCTAAAACACAGCAGGAAGAACCAGCCGAGAGACAAGAAAAAGCACCCAATGAGAGAGAAGACGACCCCAGACTCGATCTTACCATTGGGCCAGACTATGGTGTGAGGGGTGGGAATTTAGATTGTAAGGGCATAATTGCCCAGGGATTGTGGTGCTCAGGTTCCCTCTTTGGAGACAGCCAGCTTGAGCTGTCTGAATTTGGGCACCATAGATAGAGTAAATTAGGCTTTTATTTTGAAGGCCTTGATTAGAGAGTCTGCTTTGGGGAACCTTGGCTGGAGCCTGAGGGAAGAAGAAGCGCCCAAGGTGAGTGTGTGTGTGTGTGAGGAGTCGAAAGGGGCACCCGTCGGCTCACTGGAGTCGCCCGCTGCGAAAGGGACGCCGGTCCTAGCAGTTAAAGTCTCGGGTGGTGTGTGTGCGACTCCTTGATTGGTGTGTGAATGCTTGGGCAGCGGCTTCCCCCTTAACAGTTTGGCACCCCAGATGGGACCCTAGGTCACTCTCGGAACCTCTTGGATCCAAACCTCTGACTGGCAGCACAGGGTGAGTTCACCTGAGGATTTTGGACACGGGACGCACCGAATTGCTACAGTGGTGAGTGTTAAATCCCTAAATCTAAATTCAATATAGGGAAAAGGACAGAATTCGGGGGGGGGTTCAAGTCCCGCCCGAGGTGCATAGCCTGATCAGCATAAATCGCACACAGTTTGTACGCAGTCTGATCAACAGAAGACGTCTGATTAAAAGGGGGGTTCGAGTCCTGCCCAGATTAGAGAGCTGTTAAGAGATTTTAAAGGGGGGGGTTGAGTCCCACCCGGATTAAATCATGAGTAACGTAACTGGAGTAGAGAGGGAGACACCCTTAGCAGAGATATTACAAAACTGGGAAAAATCTGTGGTGCAAATTCACTACTGAAGGAGGACGCAGTAGTTCTATGTCAACAATGGTGGCCATTCATCACCCGCCATGGAGATATTGAAGATCAGTGGCCACCACAAGGGAGTTTTGACCAACATCGACTGACCTTTGTGCGAGACCAACTTCAGTACCGGTTCCCGGGACACATGGATTATTGGTATGTGTGGGATGAGTGGGTGCGGGAGAGACAACATCCAGGGAGCAAAAAGGGGCTGAGGGAAAAACTAACCTGTAAGGTAACTTTGGCCGTAGGTAAGGCTACAGCCCCGAACGACGACCAGACAAGGCCCTCCCCGACTCCTGCCCCACCTTACAGTCCCTGCACCGACCTCCCCCCAGACCC
The DNA here is from genome assembly GCF_018139145.2 of Gymnogyps californianus. NCBI lineage: Eukaryota > Metazoa > Chordata > Aves > Accipitriformes > Cathartidae > Gymnogyps > Gymnogyps californianus. The sequence continues at coordinate 2,496,866 of NC_059496.1, forward strand.
TCCTGTAGCAAGGGTGGGACTTTGCCCCATGGTTTCAAATGTTTTGACTAATCTGGCCGCTTTAAGGCCAGGGGGTGACTATGCATGCCCCACATCGACGGTTTATACTAATCCATCGTGGAACCCAAATGATTTAGCCTTATGGGGCTGTACAATGCCAGATTAAGGAGGACGCAGAAACACGGGCACAGTTATTGTCAAATCTCTGCACGGGACACAATCCTAACCGGGGGACACCCAAATCTTATTCCGAGAATCATTCTGCCAGATGAAAGAGAGAAGGTATTAACTAAGGATGCGGAATTAGCACAACAGGTGGGAGGAGGGAGAATCCGTGGCCGACACTAAATCCAGACGGAACTATAATATGGCCGGGAACAGAGCCCATTGCCAAACAGCCCTAAGAAATTTAATAGAGGTATTGGAGCACGTGGAGAACGTAGGGTGATGTTCACAGAAGACGATGTTAAATTTTACCTGGCAGAATTAGCACTTGCTTTAGAACCATGTACATAGTGGTGGAATAAGTATATACCGGGACCTAAAACCAGAAAAATCATCCTTCTTGATGAGGAAAGGACATATCCAATTAGCAGATTTTGGCTTTGTGCCATCCAACATCTTGTATGTTTTTGTAAATAGTTCACAAGCAGTACAGTTCCATGCTGTTTTTCTTTAATGTATACATGCCTTGTTTTACTTAGATATTGTTAATCCTTTTGACAATTAAGTCTGATTTAAACAGGTCACCTGGATTAGTCAGCATTGTTGGACAGCTCTAGACAGAAGGTCTTCACCGTTAAACAGCTATTGAATGTAATGCTATGAAGATGTGTTTCTCCTTGCCTGTGCCTTTTCTACATTTCTGTGGTTTGGATGCTGCATGTCATGTTATGAAAAATCAGGATACTGTTCTATAGTATTGGAAATGTTAAACAGTGGATCTCTCACGATACACCACTCACTTGCGATGGACATTTTGATAGGAATTGGTTAGCCATTGGACTCCCTGTGTGTATGGTTTCTTCCTTTTTTGCCCCCCTTTTTGGCTTATCTGTTGTTTATTGTTTAATCATGGTTTTTATTGACTGAGTTCTTCAAATTACAGCCTATGATGTATACTTTTAAGCCCATGGTTGAAATAGACACTACTGAGTTTTGAGCACTGGGGAATCCATCCCAGTATTGCAGTTCTCCAAAAGAAAACTCGTGCATTTCAGGAATAAGTTGCCAGAAGCCGCAGTTTTGCAACGGTTTCTCTGGCTGCAGCATACACCCTGCTTAAAGGGGAAGGTGGGCAGGGTCAGGAGGTGCTGCTTGGCTAAGGTGTTCTGCTCTCTGATTGCACTTTCTCTTCACTGTATGCTGCTAACTGTTTTAAGAACCAAAAGTTATGTTCTTAAGTAAGCTTTTTTTCCTCTCTTGCCTCTGCACGTACCTGCCCTATCTCTATCTCGGTCTCAGAGACTTGCCCTCTGTTTGGATGGAGGGGTGGAAGAGTGTTTAGTTAACCTGTGTGGCAGGTGCACCTGCCCCGAGAGAGACCGAAACTTGTGGAGGTGGCTCTGAGCCCTTATAAGGGAAATATATTGGGATTCGATATGCTGGCAGGCAAACGATGGTACCTACCTCATTTTGTCCTACGGGACCATTAACGGGCGACGCTCCCAAACCGGACAATCAAAAGGCCAGTTCCATTGAGAACATACAGGCCAACCCGTCATGGTAAAACTGCCCTCTGTTGGCACTGTACCCACGATCCTGGCGAAACCCAGAGGCTTACATGCCTGGGAGGCCTTAGATAGGAAAGGGAAAGGCCATCGCATAAGTACTCGACGGATAATTCCTAATTTCTGAGACCCGGTCCCAAGGCCCGAGGTGCAATTTTGTGTCCTCTTGCAGGACTATGGGAAAGCAAACTATTCGGACACTCCCACTGATGGCAGTAACAACAGCGGGCATGGACAACAAGAACCTGGACAGCAAGGTGGTGGCCCAACTGATAGTGGGATTTGCACGTATGGTGAACTTAACTTCAATAACAGCCTGTCTGCCCAGCCCTAAGTCAGTAGAGGAGCCCCTACCAATCTTTGTGCAAACCACTAATATATCACTAACCCTTGAACTCCCATGGCAACAGTGCAATAATTCCAGCCGGGCCTGGGGAACGGATGGAAAGGATGGAGGTCACACTCATACCATCTATAGCTGGTCACCTGGCGCAATAAATGGCAATTCAATATGGAAGGCAAAGTGTAATTACCTCTTCCTACCCCCTAATAACGCCACGGGGTGGAGTTTTAATGGTACAATGCCATGCTTTAATGTTCCCTGGGGAATTACTGAACATCATGACCAATGGAAAACAGATGATCATTCCCTGCAATATACTGAACTGTTAAACGCCACCTGGTGTATTAAACACCCCGAGAGTAATGGTAGCAATTGCCCCAACGCTTGTCAAGAACCAGGGTTCAAGGGAGCCTGGGAAAAACATCCCCTCAATTGCACATGGGGACCTGACTGGATTGCGCAAAGGAATGGGGCACCACCAGTAAAAAAAAAAACCAACACTTTGGGACTGCCAAACAGAAATGCAATGTAAAATATAGATAAAAGGCCATTATTGTGATGATACATGCCCCGCCCCATTCAGGAAGCTTTGGTACAGGGCTGTCTGTGTAGTAATACCAGCTATGTGTGGCCCACTGCCCTAAAATGTAACGCTTATGGGGACTGTCCTCCTCATGCCCCCACACAAGGCATATGCCAAACATCTGATGTGCCCGCCCCTCCCAATCTAGAGTCGGCATACTCCAAGGGCTGTCTGTATTCCCGGCTACACCCAACTGTTCCCGGGATGGCCCGCACAGTAGCCCTGCCTTCCCTTTGTCCCATTTACCGAGAAGGGCCTATAGCCCCTAAGTGGTGGGATCGCAGCCCCCGGGAGATACAACCGCTAAAGAAGGGAACGTGGCAAAGAGCAAAAACGCCACTGGGATAGTGGCTGGAGGCCATGTTCGGAATGGGGACTGCCTCCCTCAAAAACCCACAAGCCATTTATGACCTATTGATGCAAGTATCTATTTGAGCCAATTCTACATCTGACAGCTTAGAACTCTTGAACGAACAATTACAACACACCAGCAAAATGACCGCCCAGCACCGAGCGGGATTAGACCTGATGCTGCTAAAGGAACACCTTTAGTATGGAGTGCTAAATTGATGAGTAGATGACTGCTGCATTTATATCCCAAATGTATCCATACCCCTCCGAACCCAAATCGACAAAATGAAGAAAGTAGCAAAGGACTCAGAGGCAATTGCTGCCGCATTAAACGTCAACTGGTTGGGAAAGATTTCCAGTGCGTTCGGGTTTTCCCTGTCGGGATGGTTAACCAGTGTTTTACAATCCTTGATAGTGGTTATAATCATAATAATTGCCATTTGTATTGTATTAAGTTGTGTTAAACATATGATAACGTGGTTCATATCCGTTGTTACGTATGCTCCTTTAGAACTAACCCAAATAGCAGATGTTCCGTTAGAATTGTAAAAACGCCAAAGAAATGATGATTCATGATGAGCATCAATTCTCACCGAAACTGCGCTCCCTTTTAACTTTGGAGGCAAGAGGTGACTGTACCACCACTCCAAAGAAACCAGTCGGATCGTGACTGTGGTCACGGGGTGGAGTGTGGCAGGTGCACCCACCCCGATAAAGAGCAGAACTTCTCAACTGCTGAAAGGAAAGAGTTAAAACTAGAAGCCGCGGTTTGGGGGTCGAGCTGGCCAGCCATGTGATAACTGGAGTCACGTAGACAGTGACAAGTTTCCAGACCGCTGACCATATATGACCACGAGCCCCGATCCGACTTCGGGTATAAATGGAGCCCGCCGGAAGAGCCCTTTGAGCCCGTCTTCCTCGGAGCAGCGGGTCTGCAGTCAGAGACTCTCCCCTTACATCGGGATGCCATCTAAGGAAACTCCCCGGGGTTGAGTGCCTCGCCTTACCGGTGAGTGAGTGCTCATTTTGAGTCATCATTTTAAGCTTACATTTGGTTATAGTTTGTGTAGTGATAGTTCCCAGCTGACACCTGAACCTGTAACTAAGTTGTGTTTATCGCAGTGTTTACGACCTGATATTCCTGTCCAATCTGGCTGTTGTATCTCAATACAACATAACATTCCTGTTCACTTGGACCGTTCTATGTTGATATCATTAAAGAAGATTGACTTTTGAAATATATTGCTGTCTAGTCTTCCTGCGACAACCTCTCATGAAGTTCTTTCCCCTCCGTTCCTCTTGAACCCCTATTACCTTGACCATTTCACTGGCTTCAATTCTTCTTGTCATCTGGACTATTGTTTTGCTTTCCATACATATCCACTTCCACTCACGCAGAGTTTCTTTTCCATCTTTCTATCAACCAAAAGCCACTTTCTTCTTTTAGTGTTTTTACGGTAGATTTCCTTTATTTAACTACTTTTTCCTGAGGAACAGCCAGTGTCTAGGCAACTTTCGACTTAATAGCCAACTTTTGTCCACGCTCTGAAAGGTGTTGTAGGCTAGACCTAATGTGCCGGGTAATACAACAGCACATTCACAGTCACTGCTTCCTAGTCATTCCTTCTCTTTCAGACCGGAGCAGCTTAGTCAGAAAGACAATACTTTTGAATTGAAAAGGGGACATGGTCAGGGGCTGTAGAGTAAATGCTTTACTGCTGGTGCAAGGCACAGCTACCCATCTTGCTACTCAGCGTAAATACACTCAAATACAGTTGTTGTTGTTGACAAGAAAAGCTAACTCCACAAAGCCCCTTTGCTTATGATCTTCTGGGTTTTCTGTAACGACCTAGAAAGGAGGGAGGATGCCCAAAAAAGGGACCTACCCCACTCTATGTTTACTATGTCCGCTTCATAATGCCAGTACTTTGGAAAAAACTAACATCACAATCTTTTATGTATTAGATGCTTCAGGGTGAACCAACGAAATAAGCTGCAAGGATTGCTGCAGGATTTATGATCCAAAATCCTTGGGGTAGTTGCCAGGTCTGAAGGATGAATTCTTCCCTGATGTTAGGACAGGTCTATTTGCTTCTGTGTGACCCGCAGTCAAAAGGCAAAGGAAAGCTGAGAAGGGACAGGCTCTGTTCAAGGGCAGGATGAAGACAGGAAGCCTATATGGAGAAAAGGAGGGTAAGAGGGAACACGGTGTCCCATTTTTCTTGTGGCTATATTCTGAAAATCAGGATGTCTAAAGGTTTACTGCCCACCAGAAACAGCATGAGTAGCTCCAGCAAATTTCAGTTCTGCTTTCTTGCAATTCCCTGTCGCTAGCGGGCTAGCAGTCGTGCTGGAGGAGTAATCTCAGGAGACCAGCTCCTCAGGAACAGAGAATCCCAGCTCCACTTCTCCTCACCACAAGTTAAGGAAATACGTTAGACTATTTATTTGAATCATAAGCTTTGCTTGGGTAATGACTGTCCCATCCTGAGCATGCACAGCACTTATCAGCCAGCTGCTAATTGCTAGTTTTGATTTGGGTCCAATAGAGACAGACTGGGAAAAAAAAAATATTGAGGAGAGACTCCTATTAAATTAGTGAGGTCAGCCTCTGAGAAGGGCCTGTAGCGCTCTCTGCAGGGGTAATCTTGCCTCCCTGAGCCCTCCCCCCTCTCTCTTCTCCCTTTAGCAGTTCTATTTTGTGGAGCTACAAGACTTTTTTCTCCTGCTGAGTGCTGGGTTAACAAATGCAGGAGGCATCTATTAACAGTATTCTTTGGAGACCACCTACAGCAGTGGGATGAACAATGGGCCTCGAACCATTACTAATGTATAGCCCAGAAAAACGATGTATAAATGTTTTTTAAATGTAAACCCATTAGTCACACTTAATGGTTTATTTGAACTCAAACCGTATTATTATCCCCTCATTATTTTACCTGGTTTATTTTAGACCACTTATCTCAGGGGTTGCCATAGCCACCTGCTGAGTGCCTTGGACTGGAGTGTTTGCAGTAATCAAAGTTAAAGACTTCTTATAAAGAGAAGTATGCTCTGACTAAAGAGGAACCTGGGCAAAATTGCTGTGGCTGGAGCAGAGACTGCGCCTCCTGCTTTACCTGAGAACAACATGGCCACTAGGAAGCTGAGTGCTGGAAACTACAGCTCCCAGCATGCCCTGGGAACCAACATGGCCACCCATCAGCCCCATACCCCAGGACTACAGCACCTGGTATGCCACTGGGCGCTCCTTCTTCCTGTCTGACCCTGCAGGGACACTGTCCCCCCAGCTGGACCCCACTCCTCCACAGGCCCCATGGCAGCAGGAGAGCAGAGGGACAGAGAAGAGGGACAGGGAGCAGGACAGAGGCACAGAGGGGAAAGGCTGAGAGAGAGAAAGGGAGAGGCAGGGGACAGAGAGCAGGACAGAGAGCAAGAGAAGGACTGGAAACAATCCAGAGAGTGAGAAACAAAGAGAGGGAGTCGGGTCAGGAGAGGGAGGCGGCGAAGGACAGAACAGCGATGGCCTCCAGGCTGGAGCCAGAGGAAGAGCGGAAAGGGCCAGGGAGCTGGCAAGAGGCCCAGAGAGAAAGAGAGAAGGCGCAGCCAGCTGAGCAGGGGCTACAGGACAGGCTGCAGGACACGGAGAAAGAAGACGATCAGGAAGCAGGACACAGCGATAGGAAAAAAGAGAAGGACAGGGAGCAGGAGAGAGAAAGGTGAGAAAGAAAAAAATAGCCCTGGGCTATAGAAGAGAGAGGGAGGAATTAGAAAATAGAGACAGGGAGGTGGGCAGAGAAAGAAGACGACCAAAAATGGTGATGGGCTAAAGACAGAGAGGGAGGAATTAAGAAATAGGCACACTGAGCCAAAGAGAGAGAGAGGGGGAGAAAGACCAAAACCAGCAACTGTGGGCGACTGCCCCCATTTCTTGAGCACTCCCCAGGAGGTGCATTTCCAAGAGCCTCAAGGAATGTGCTGCGTGCAAAAGCCCTGCCCTGTGCCCAATCCTGCGCCCTAATATTGGTGATGATCATTGCACGCAGAGTGTTCAGGACTGAGGGAAAAAAAGCCCAGCTAGGGGGAAGAAACCTTCCCAGCTGTTTGTTTGTTTCTTTGCTTGTTGGTTTTGCTTAACACTCCCCCCGGCCCCATCTGAACTCCAAATGCAACCTGCAAGGAAAAGGAACCAGGAGTAGCAGGTTGGACACTTTTAAAGCTCGACTCCATTCAACAGCCGCACAAACCACTGCTCACTCCCACTGCACACAATCCACTGCCTGCCCGCAGGTACAGGCAGCTGCCCTGTTTCCTGAGCGCTCCCCAGGAACGGCACCTCCAGGCAGCTCAGAAAAACATGCTGCCTGCCAAAACTTGAGAACAGCTTAATTCTGGGCAATTTCCCTTGTTTTTAGGCCTGTTGAGTCCCAGGACGGCTCCATGTCCAGCAGCTGTGAAGAGATGGCTCAGGACCACGTGAGGGCTGGTGGCGCTGCTTTCTGGATCCCATGGCAGCGATGGGCAAAGGGACGGGTGACCATATCGCGGGGCCGGGGCCATGTGTGGGGGCTCAGGGTCAGCCCTGCCTGGTTTTTCCTAGCGAATCCCCAGCTGGTGCCGGCCCCGTGCTGCAGCCCTGGGGCTGAGGCTCAAGGAGCCGGGCATTTCTGCAGGCACTGCACCCTGCTGGGCCCCACCGCTGGCTGCCAGCTGCCCTGGGCTTCCCCCGTTGTCTCCAGCTCTGCTTTCTGCCAGTGCCGGGAGCACTGCAGAATGTCTTGCCCGTTCCCTGCAGCCATCCTGACCGATGTCTGCAGCTCGTACGTGGTGTCTCTGTCACACAGCTGATTTGGAGGTGGCAGGTCTCTCTCACGAGTCTCTGGGAGTGGGGGAAAGAAAAGCAAATTGCTCCTTTTCGATCTTTATCCCCAGGGAGAGCCAGTGGAGACATGCTGTGCACTGGAGAGCATCCTGCAGGGAGGTGACAGATGTTTGAGGAGCGCTGCTGAAGCTGAGACCCGCCTGACAGCAAAGGCACGTGCTGGCCACAGAGCATCCCAGGTGAGCTGATTGTCTTGGAGGCCAGCAAAGCAGCCTTCCTCTGCCCCTGGTTTTTGGTGAGAGATGGAGCAGCGCAGAGCTGTTTCTCAGGCATCCAGGCCTGAGGAGAGTTTCCCCGTGCCCCCAGGAGAGATCCTGCTCCCAGGAAGCACCTCCCCATCAAGCAAAGGCCATATCCAGCCGCCTGGCTCTGGGTACGGCTGCCCCAAGGGGTGTCTCAGGGAGGACGGGCTGATGTGCTTGGTGGCTCTGACACAGAAATGATGAGCTGAAGCCCCGTGGTGATGGCGGGCCAGTTGAAAGTCTCCAAGTGCCCCAGCCTTTCTCCCCGGGAGTGTTTAAGGCAGGCACTTTTTCCGGGGGTGACAGGTGATGTGAAGATGGATGCTGTCCCATTCCCATTTCAAAGTTGTGACTTCTGAGAGGCGGGGCCACCTGAAGGCCCAGCCGGAGATCTCCAGGGAGTTTGGGTTCATTTTTTGGATATCGTAGGGCTACAGTGTGCTAGGGTTCTGGGATGCTAGGGTGACAGTGTGCAAGGGTTACAGAGTGGTAGGGTTCTGGGATGCCTGAGTTTAAGCGAGTCAGGATTAAAGGGTGCTATTATTCTGGAGAGGATCTGGGTTTGTTGGGCCTGGGTTCCTGGGGTTATGTTATTTTTGGCTTCTCTTGTGTTCTGGGTGGATTGCTTTTTTGGAGAGTCCTTTTTTAGCTTGTTTGGCTGTTTAGGGTTTGGACAGGGGCCTTTGATTTGTGTATGCTGTGGCTTTGGGTTGGCTTTTTTTTACAGTTCTGGTGGTTTATGTTGTGTTTTCTGTCTTGTAACTACCATTTGTGGTCTGGTGTGTGTGACCGGCTGGGCCAGTGTCACTTCTGCTGTGGTCCAACTCATTTCCAGTAAGTCGGTAGGTGGGTGGGTAGGTGGGTAGGTGGGTAGGTAGGTAGGTAGGTCTGGAGGACTTGCGGTCCATAGCGGATGACTGCTGGAGGAGTAATGGGCACTTCTGGGGTGTGGGAGGACTTCTGGCCCATAGGTAATGACTGTCGGACGAGTAAGTGTGCTTCGTAATTTGTGTGGACTACCAAATTCACGGTCATTTGTCCTGCTTTGAGGAAGAGCCGTGGGAAGACAGCAGCCACCCGGAAGGACAAGGGTTTCCCCGAGGGTACGTGGCTTTTTGGTTTTTGCTTGTGAGTAAGCAACCTGCAAGGAGGCTGCTATCGTTAAGTTTAATGATGTTTTGTAAAGTCGTGGACTGAGTATCACGTGACTTGAAACATCGCTGAAAACATGGTGCAGGATTGTCTGCGTGTTCTGGGTGCTTTGGTTTTGAACGTCTGCTCGTGGGGGTAACTTCATACTGTCCTTAGCTCCTATCTCAAGGCACGACATGTGCTTAAGGCGAGGTTCATCATTCGCGAGAGTGGACGTGAAGCCGTATTTCAAACAGACTTCCTGATAATTTTTAATTTTTTGGGGCCAGGCTCTTCTCAGATCTGATTTGTTCATGCTTGGTTTTGCATCTTCACGTGGCTGGCGAAGAGCTCGTAGGAGGAGCAGGAGAAGGGTCAGCGCTGCCGTTTCCACGGCGGTCACTTGTGCTGGCGTTATCAAGGTTATCTTCGATGTGCCGTTTCTTTGCAGGAATCTCTTTTTAAGCCACTTGTCCGTTTTGTGAGGGGTAGTGGACTCCCAAAGGGAGACCCTTTGTTCCTCATTAGTGCCTCAGGGGTTTCCCTGCCATTTTTGTTTGCTTGCTTGCTTTTTCTTTGCTGTGCTGACTTTAAAGAACTTCTTTTAGCTCTTTGGGTTTCTGTCCTTAAAGGAAGCGTCTAGGATTTCTACCCAGGAGTGAAGTGTCCAGAAAGGAGTGTCCTGGTACACTGCTGTCAGCCTTCAGTCTAGTGAAATGGTGTCATGGCGTATGTTGAAGAGTCATGTAACTCAAATGCATTTGAAATTTACAGGCTTTGCCCTTGCTCCAATCATGACTGATTGCTGATAGAAATGGGAAGCAGGTCCATGCCCTGTAGCTCCCCAGGACTCCTCTCAGGCATCTGCCAACGTGTTTTGTCCTGCTGTGGAGGGAGCTGAAGGCCTGGGCGGCAGCCCCAGACTCCACCAGCGTAGATCCCCCAAGAGATTGGTGCCTGTTGGAGGCAGGTCCATGCCCGGTAGCTCTCTGGAACTCCTCCCAGGAATATCCAGGAGTCTTTTGGTTTCCTTTGGAGATGAGTGAATTCCCAGGTAGCAGCCCCAGAATCTTCTAAGGTAGCTATGCAAAGAGCATTGTGTATGTTGGGGGCAGGTGCATTCCTGTTTTTGCGTCAGGACTTTTCCCAGACATCTGCCAGAGTGTTTTGAGTTTCCTGACAGGCAGCTGAAGTCCCAGGTAGCAGCAGCACAATTTTCCTATTCCGTTAGCTGAAGAGTTTTCTTTGTGTTGGAGGCAGGTCTATGCCCGGTAGCTCCTCAGGACTCCTCCGAGGAACGTCCAGAGTGTTTTGGCCTCCCCTGGAGACAGCTGAATTGCGCAGGTAGCCATCCCAGACTTTTGCAAGGTAGCTACCCAAGGTGTTTTGTGTGTGTTGGAGTCAGGTCCGTGCCCTGTATCTGTCTGGGACTCCTCTGAGGCATCTGCGGGAGCATTTGGGCTTTCTCTGGAGACAGGTGAATTCCACAGGATCAGCCGCAGACTCCTCCAAGATAGCTATTCGAGGAGTTTTGTCCATACTGTAGGCAAGTCCATTCGTGTTAGCTCTCCAGGAATTTTCCCATTCATCTCCAGGAGTGTGTTGGTATCTTGTGGAGACAGCTGAAATCCCGGGTAGCAGCCCCAGTCTCCGCCTGGGCGCTTTGTCAATGTTAGAGGTAGGGCCATGCCTGGTAGCTCCTCTGGACCTCTCCAAGACAGCTGAATGATCGCGAGGGAAGCCTTTCTGTGTCTCCCTGAGATAGCATGGGGGAAGCCTTTCTCTGTCGTACCGAGCCAGCTCAGGGAAAGCCTTTCTGTGTCCTGCTAAGGCAGCGCGGGGTAAGGGTTCCTGCGACGAACCGAGGTAGGAGAGGGGAAGCCTTTCTGTGTCATAATGAGTCAGCACAGGGAAAGCCTTTCTGAGTCTTAACTGGCAGCGTGCGGGAAGCCTTTCTGTGTCGTAGGGAGGCAGCGCAGGGGGAAGGGGCTCTGTGCTTGCTCTGCCACCTCATCCTCACCTTCACCTACCCCCTCAGCCTCGCCAGAGCCCAGCTCCAATATGGACACCCTCCACCTCGGGCTCCCACACACAAGTGGCCAGGACTGAAAGCTCTTGGTGGCCCTCACCTTCCCTTGGCAGCGCCTTCACAGCACCACGAACACTAGGGCTCTGTGCTTGCAGGGTTCTGTTTTGGACCCCTGCCTGTACAGACTGGCCCTGTCCCTGTGCAAAGTGAATCCCCTGGCCACCTCCAAGTACAGACTGAGCCCCGTCCCAGTACTTTTTGGACCCCCTGGCCACTTCCCATTACAGAGTGAGCCCCATCCCAGTACAAACTGGATTCCCTGGCTCCATTCCATGTATAGTCATTGCCCAGTCCCAGTAAAAAGTGGATCTCCTGGTTGTGTCCCAGTAGAGACTGGCCCATGTCCCAGTACAAACTGGACCCCCTGGCCCCTTCCCAGTACAGACGGAGCCCTGTCCCAGTACAAATTGGATCCCCTGACTCCATTCCATCTACAGTCTTTTAGTCTAATTAGTCACTTTTAACACTAATAAACGTGTCACCCTAAAGAGGGTGACCTTTTTCCAGAGGGTCAATGACCTTCACTCAGGTTTCAGCACACATCCTGCGAGACAAGCCAGGGCTTCTTGACTCCTTCCAGATGCTCATCAGACACGGCCTGAGGTTTGTGAACATTCCCATGCTGCTGCCCAGCTGCACAGAGGCTTTTCTCCACTGACATAGCACTTCACCTCGTCTGGTGTGGAAGTTTTGGTCTCGTGCCCTTCCCACTGACAAGTGCGGACCATCCTGTGTGCTCAATAGCTGTTATTTTGTGATTCTGTGATGTTTCTGAGGAAGGTCTCTTAGCTCTGCTGTAGGAGATGGATACCATTCAAATCAAGTAGAGGTGTTTCAGATGCGCTGTTTCCTCAGGGACACTTCTGGCAGGGGTAGAAAGAGAACATGGTTGTCCTGACCCACTAGATTGTGTGTTCCCTGTTCTGCCTTTTCCTCTGAGGAGGATGAGGTGATGAAGGAAGAGACGTGTTTTTTTAACATAGATGGTTAGCAGAGAGGCTGCCAGTGTCCTATTGCATTTGCCTTGTCACCACTGACTCAATCGTTTGTTGATTGAATCGTTTGTTCCTCAAACGAAGAGGAAGTGTTTGTTCTTCTTCATGGTGAGACCCAGTGGTCTGACATCTTCTGCGTGACATAGCATTTTAGGAATCCTTCCCAAGCAGGGCAGCAGAGGTTGCAGAGCACATGGCATCAGAGGGCTGATGGAGACGGCCGATGTCCATCTTCTGTTGGGGTATATTTTTTCCTTCTTTACTTCACAGAAGTCATGTTCCCGCACATTCTTTGGATCTAGTTTACCCTGCTGAATCATCAGGTGTAGTCATGACTTTTAAAGCTCCGCCAACCCCAACACGTGTCATTCCTCATGCTTTTGCTTTCCAGAGCTGCAGTCGCAAGAGCCTGGTGACAGTGGAATAGAGGTGAATGTGGCACGTCAGACAGATGCGCCTCCTGAAAGACCCCCGCTTTGCTCTCCAGCCTGGCAGAGCCAGGAGGAGCCCTGGCCAGCAAGCAGAAGCAGGAGAGGTGTGAGGCAAAGGCAGGCTCACAAACCCTGTTGCAAGGCATCCATGTGAGAAATCCCTTTCTGATGCAAAACCAGGGTAGACATATAGGAACTGATCCGCATTCTGCTGTGTCGTTAACTGCAAAATGAGCAAAGGTGCTTCTTTTGGGCATTGGTTGTGCCTTTTTCAACTCCAAATGACAACATTTAGGAATTCTGTGCCCTATAGAAGTAGAATGCAGCGGGAGAGGAGTTGGGAAGGGGTCTGAGAGCAGCAGTGGAGTCCAGGTGAACAGCAAACCCCACGTATCTTTCATGGAAGCAGTCATGCTCTGGTCACCTTGTGCGGCTAGATGTCTGAGCAAGAGGAAAACCTGACAGCATTTTCCTTCTGTACCTGGTGGGGTTGCAAGTCAAGCAGTTCGCTCGGCCATTTTCATCACGGCGACGTCCTAAATGGATACTTGCAAGGCCCTGAAATAGAAAAAAGCATCCTCCTACCTAATAAGCTAAGTAGTGGTGCACATGGATTTGTGATTTCCAGGGAATGATAAGAGCAATACGCAATTAGTAGTCAACAGAGAAGGCAAGGCTGCTTCATGATAATGATATTTCTTTATAATAATACAATTTTATTTACATTAAAAAATTGTCACCACTATAATAATAATTATCCACCTTTATACTAATAATGATTCAATGTTCATCAACCTTATCCATTTCTTTCTTCAGTCTTTACTTATACCAAACAGGATATCAAACATGAATGCTGAAAAGTGCAGAAAATCCTGGACAACCTTCAGCTTGTCCCAAGGCTAACCGTCATCTTTCTCTGCAAGCCCAATAAAGCAACGTGTTGTTAGACTAGCGCATGCTAAGGCAGCAGGAGAGGATTAGTTTGGCCCATCATAAGACCTGTGCCTTACAGTAAAAAGACAACTGGTACACCAAGGAAAGAGTTTCCCTGTAGTCTGTGGGAGTTTTGCTACTCTCTAGGTTGAATATGAGCGTGCTTTCAAACCCTTCTTCATAGGAACATGGTTTGGGTTTTTTTCCTACAGAGAGACAGGAGGGACCAACTAATGCAAATACTGATGTCCGTGATTTGGTGTGGATTGATGAGTTGCCCATTGTGGTCACTCTTCTAAATCCAGGTCAAAGACGTACCAGCAAGAGGCTGAATCTTTACATGCAGCGTTGTCTTGGCAGGCACCTTGCTAACAGCAGCAGACACAAACGCTGCAGAAAGAGGAGGACCCCTGGGAGAAAGCTGCAGCTGGGCCATTTGCTCAGCATTTCTTGGCTGAGCTTGTTGACTCAGTGTGGAGCAATGTTTGTGAGAGTGACTATGCCTCTGACCTAGTTAGGAGAGGTTTCTAGATTTTCTTTCCTCTTTTTATATGTGAACACAGCAATGTAACAGGCACAATAACCAGAAAGCACAACTGACAGCCTTGTGTCTTAATTTGATGAACTAAAAGGAAACTTAATGTACTGATTTGTTTACATTTGTGGCAGGGCAGAGTGGTTTTGTTTTCAACCAATGCTAGTTGAAAGTATCCGGATTCTTTTCTGAAAAGTGAAGATCATTCAGTTAGAGGCAGAGCCTGTTTGGAAGTTTTAGTAGTTTGGGGACAGAGGGCAGTTGGGGGCTGGGGCCCTTGGGGGAGGGGGCTGTTTCTGCCCCATGCCCTTGGCCTGGTGCTCACAGCTGGGAACGGGCTTTCCCAAATCCTGCTGGAAGGAGCCAGATGTGGCCACCACCGGCACGGCCTCAGGGTCTGCTGCCAACCTGCCTTCAAATGAGCTCTTCCCAGCGTGACATTGCCCAGGATCAACTTTGAGTGTTGCTGTTCTCCTTCAGGGAGCATGGTACACACCAAGCACACCAGAGCTGTTCCTGTGCCAGGAGAGGACTTCAGGCACTGCTGGGGCTGATGGTGACAGTTCCCACCAGCTGTGCAGCTCAGGAAGATGCCACAGAGGAGGCACTGACTGGATGTCAATTCTCTTGCAGGAACGGGATTTCACAGGAGAAGGGAGGCAGGACAAGAGGGCCCATGAGGTCCAAAAGTGCATCAGACAGCTGGCACAGTCACAATAAGAGCAGAGGGAAAAGCGAAAGAGAGGCAGGTGAGCTGGCTAGGACAGCGCTTTCAAGGTGACATCTGCCAGAGCAACAGAAAGACAGACAGGAGCACTGGGAGGTGGTGGGGTGGGTAAGAAAGGTGCCTGGGTGAGGGGAGAGCATGGGGAGATGGGAGACAGTGATGGACATGGAGGTCAAAACCACAGGGTGTTGGCAGTGAAGACAGTCCTGCTGTACAAGTGCTTGTGATGTCACTGGTGGCTGAGTAGGTGTTAGGGCAGGAGAAGGAGCTTGGCTTTTACATGTCCTTGTGATATCAGATATCCCTGACTAGGTGTTAGGGCTGGAGCAGGAACCATGTATGTGCAGCTGGTTATGGTGTCACAGGTGCCTGAGAAGGAAATAGGGCAGGAGCAGGCCCCTGATTTGTGCAGGTGCATGTGATGTCAGTGCTGAGTGCTGAGGTGGTTGGGCAGAAGCAGGCCCCTGGCTTGTGAAGGTGCTTTTGAGGTGAGTGTTTTGTGAGGATGTGAGTGGGACTGAAAGGAGAGGTGGCTTGTGGAGGTGCTTGTGTTGTGGTATTTCCATGGAGATGTGCTAGGGCAGGAGGAGGCCTGTGGCTTGTGCAGGTGCATGTGAGGTCAAAGGTTGGTGAGTAAGTGATAGGGCGGGAGCTGGACCTGAGCTTGCGCAGCTGCTTGTGATGTCACATGATCCCAAGCAGATGGTACTTTAGGAGCAGGCCCCTGCCCTGTGCAGCTGCTTGTGTTGTCATTGGTGGCAGAGTAGTTGCTAGGGCAAGAGGTTGCAGGTGGGTTGTGCAGGTGGTTGTGATGGGAGAGGTGGTTGAGTAGGTGTTAGGGCAGGAGCATGCAGGTGGGTTGTGCAGGTGGTTGTGCTGTGACATGTGCCTGAGGAGGTGCAAGGGTAGGGGTGGGCCTGTGTTTTGTGCAGGTGCTTGTGATGTCATAGGTGTTGGGTTGGGTTTGTGTGGCAGGGGTTTGTGTAGAGGGGTGGGGCTGGAGGGGTGGGTCCTGTGAGAAGCTGCTAGAAGCTTTCCCGGCTGCAGTTTGGAGCCGCCTGTGTGGAAGGGGGAGGCAATCAGCACTGGTGGTAGGTGTTCTGGGATAGGATATTTCAGAAGGGGAAAGAGTGGTGGAAAAGGAAGGAAGGGGAGGTGCAGCGACGAGAGGAGTGGGATGTGAGAGAAAGAAGGCTGCAGAGCCTGAGGTGAGTGAAGAAGGAGAGGGAGGAGGTGCGGGGGAGCAGAGATTCCCTGCAGGCCGTGGTGAGAGGGCAGGCTGTGTCCCTGCAGGCCATGGAGGTTAATGGTGGATGAGAGATTCCCCTGCAGGCCGTGGAGGACGCGAGGGTGGAGCAGGTGTGTGGGCCCAAAGGCGGCCGTGAGTGCGTGGGAAAGGGCACGCTGGAGCAGGTGGTGGAGGCCTGGAGTGCGTGGCAAGGAGTGGTGTTGGAGAAGGTGGTGGAGGGCTGATCCCCATGAGAGGGTTCCCAGGGTGGAGCAGGAGAAGAGTGTGAGGAGCCCTCCCCCTGAGGAGAAAGGAGTGTCAGAGCCAATGTCGGATGAGGTGCCCGCAAGCCCCATTTGCCGTTGCCCTGGTGTGCTGTGGGGAGGAGGTGGAGGTATGGTGAGCAAAGGTGAGGGTGGGAAGAAGGGAGGGGTGCGGGGGAAGGTGTGTTTTTAAGATCTGGTTCTCTTTCTCCTTCTGCTAGTGTGATTTGCTTGGTAGGAAATGAACTGGATGTGTTTTTTCCGCAAGTGGAGTGTGTTTTGCCTGTGAGCATAATTGTTGAGTGATCCGTCCGTGTCCTTGTGTGGACTCGCGCAGCTTTGGTTGTATTTTGTTGTCCGCATGCCGCCGGAGGGGAGGAGTGCACAAGCAGGTGCATGGTGCTTTGTTGGTGGCTGGGCCTAAAGCACGCCGGTGCTGTATAGTGGGGGATAGGATGGAAGGAGGCAGTTGGCTTGTTGCTGTGCTTGTGAGGTCAGATGGGCCTGCGTAGGTGCTAGGGCTGGAGCAGGAAGCTTTGATGTGTAGTTGCTTTGGGTGTCGCAAGTGCTTGGGTAGTTGCTGTGTCAGGAGCAAGGTGGTGGCTTGTGGAGGTAGGTGCGATGTCAGAGGTGGCTGAGGAGGTGCTAAGGCAGTGGCAGGCCCCGGCTTGTCGAGGTCCTTGTGATGTGCGTGGTGCCTAAGGAGGTGAATGGGAAGGACTGAAGAGGTGGCTTTTAGAGGTGCTTGTGATGTGAATGCTTGCTGGGTAGCTGTTAGGGCAGGAGCGTGCAGGTGGGTTGTGCAGCTTGTTGTGATGTCCTAGGTGGGTGAGCAGGTGCTAGGGCAGAAGCAGGCAGGTGGCTGGTAGAGGTGGTTGTGCTGTGAGTGCTGGGTGGCCAGTGCAGGTGCTGGGGACGTGCCTGGTGGCTCTGCAGCTGTTAGGGCAGGAGCATGCAGGTGGGTTGTGCAGGTTGTTGTGATGTGCTAGGTGGGTGAGTAGGTGCTAAGGCAGGAGCAGGCCTTGGGTTGTGCAGCTGCTTGGGCTGTGGCTTGGAGCTGAGCAGGTGTTAGGGCAGGAGCAGGCCCTGGCTTGTGTAGCTGGTAGCGATGTGGTGTTGGCAAGTCACTGCTAGGGCAGGAGCGCAGTCCCTGGTTTGTGCAGCAGCATATATTGTGAGTGGTGGAGCAGTAGGTGATAGGGCAGGAGTGCGCAGGTGGGTTGTGCAGGTGCTTGTGAGGTCAGTGTTGGCTGTGTAGCAGTTAGGGCAGGAAGCTGGAGGTGGTTTGTGGAGGTGCATGTGATGTCCCTGGTGGGTGAGTAGGTGATAGGGCAGGAGCAGGGCCCTGTCTTGTGCAGGTGCCTGCGATGTCAGTGCTGAGTGCTGAGGTGGTTGGGCAGAAGCAGGCCCCCTGGCTTGTGAAGGTGGTTTTGAGGTGAGTGTTTTGTGAGGATGTGAGTGGGACTGAAAGGAGAGGTGGGTTGTGGAGGTGCTTGTGTTGTGGTATTTCCATGGAGATGTGCTAGGGCAGGAGGAGGCCCGTGGCTTGTGCGGGTGCTTGTGAGGTCACAGGTGGTTGAGGAGGTGTGAGGGCAGGGGCCAGCCCCTGGCTTGTGCAGGTGCTTGTGAGGTGCTAGGTGCGTGAGTAAGTGCTAGGGCAGGAGGTGGCTTGGGCTGAAGGAGGGGCTTGTGATGTCCCATGCTGGCAAGGAGGTGGTAGTTTAGGAGCAGGCCCCTGCCCTGTGCAGCTGCTTGTGTTGTCATTGGTGGCAGAGTAGTTGCTAGGGCAAGAGGTTGCAGGTGGGTTGTGCAGGTGCTTGTGATGGGAGAGGTGGTTGAGTAGGTGTTAGGGCAGGAGCCATGCAGGTGGGTTGTGCAGGTGGTTGTGCTGTGACATGTGCCTGAGGAGGTGCAAGGGTAGGGGTGGGCCTGTGTTTTGTGCAGGTGCTTGTGATGTCATAGGTGTTGGGTTGGGTTTGTGTGGCAGGGGTTTGTGTAGAGGGGTGGGGCTGGAGGGGTGGGTCCTGTGAGAAGCTGCTAGAAGCTTTCCCGGCTGCAGTTTGGAGCCGCCTGTGTGGAAGGGGGAGGCAATCAGCACTGGTGGTAGGTGTTCTGGGATAGGATATTTCAGAAGGGGAAAGAGTGGTGGAAAAGGAAGGAAGGGGAGGTGCAGCGACGAGAGGAGTGGGATGTGAGAGAAAGAAGGCTGCAGAGGCCGAGGTGAGTGAAGAAGGAGAGGGAGGAGGTGCGGGGGAGCAGAGATTGCCCTGCAGGCCGTGGTGAGAGGGCAGGCTGTGTCCCTGCAGGCCATGGGGGTTATGGTGGATGAGAAGATTCCCCTGCAGGCCGTGGAGGACGCGAGGGTGGAGCAGGTGTGTGGGCCCGAAGGCGGCCGTGAGTGCGTGGGAAAGGCCACGCTGGAGCAGGTGGTGGAGGCCTGCAGGGAGTGCGTGGCAAGGAGTGGTGTTGGAGAAGGTGGTGGAGGGCTGATCCCCGTGAGAGGGATCCCAGGGTGGAGCAGGAGAAGAGTGTGAGGAGCACTCCCCCTGAGGAGAAAGGAGCGTGAGAAGCCAACGTGGGATGAAGTGCCCGCAAGCCCCATTCGCCGTTGCCCTGGGCCGCTGTGGGGAGGAGGTGGACGGTATGGTGAGCAAAGGTGAGGGCGGGAAGAAGGGAGGGGTGGGGGGAAGGTGTGTTTTTAAGATCTGGTTCTCTTTCTCCTTCTGCTAGTGTGATTTGCTTGGTCGGAACTTAAATGGATGTGTTTTTTTCCGGCAAGTGGAGTGTGTTTTGCCTGTGAGCATAATTGTTGAGTGATCCGTCCGTGTCCTTGTGTGGACTCGCGCAGCTTTGGTTGTATTTTGTTGTCCGCATGCCGCCGGAGGGGAGGAGTGAGCAAGGAGCTGCATGGTGCTTTGTTGGTGGCTGGGCGTAAAGCACGCCGGTGCTGTTAGTGGGGGATAGGATGGAAGGAGGCAGTTGTCTTGTTGCTGTGCTTGCGAGGTGAGATGGGCCTGCGTAGGTGGTAGGGCTGGAGCAGGAAGCTTTGATGTGCAGGTGCTTTGGGTGTCACAAGTGCTTGGGTAGTTGCTGTGTCAGGAGCAAGGTGGTGGCTTCTGGAGGTAGGTGCGATGTCAGAGGTGGCTGAGGAGGTGCTAAGGCAGTGGCAGGCCCCGGCTTGTCGAGGTCCTTGTGATGTGCGTGGTGCCTAAGTAGGTGAATGGGAAGGACTGAAGAGGTGGCTTTTAGAGGTGCTTGGGATGTGAATGCTTGCTGGGTAGCTGTTAGGGCCGGAGCGTGCAGGTGGGTTGTGCAGCTTGTTTGTGATGTCCTAGGTGGGTGAGCAGGTGCTAGGGCAGCGCAGGCCCGTGGCTGGTCGAGGTGCTTGTGCTGTGAGTGCTGGCTAAGTAGGTTGTAATGGCAGGACTGGAGAGGTTGGCCAGTGCACGTGGTCGGGGACGCCCTGTGGCTGTGCAGCTGTTAGGGCAGGAGCATGCAGGTGGGTTGTGCAGCCTGTGTGCTGTCCTAGGTGGTGAGTAGGTGCTAGGCAGGAGCAGGGCCTGGCTTGTACAGGTGCCTGCGATGTCAGTGCTGAGTGCTGAGGTGGTTGGCAGAAGCAGGCCGCAGGCTTGCAAAGGTGCTTTTGAGGTGAGTGTTTTTGTGAGGGTGTGAGTGGGACTGAAAGGAGAGGTGGCTTGTGGAGGTGCTCGTGTTGTGTATTTCCGTGCAGATGTGCTAGGGCAGGAGGAGGGCCCGTGGCTTGTGCGGGTGCTTGTGAGGTGCTAGGTGCGTGAGTAAGTGGTAGGGCAGGAGGTGCTTGGGCTGAAGGAGGTGCTTGTGATGTCCCATGCTGGCAGGGAGATGGTAGTTTAGGAGCAGGCCCCTGCCCTGTGCAGCTGCTTGCGTGTGTCATGGTGCAGAAGTAGTTGCTAGGGCAAGAGGTTGCAGGTGGTTTGTGCAGGTGGTTGTGATGTGAGAGGTGGTTGAGTAGGTGTCAGGCAGGGGCCAGCCTCTGGCTTTGTGCATGCTGTTTGTGAGGTTTTGCCAAAAAGGCATTGAGTCACTCATCCCCATGTCTCTGCTGCTATGAGACCCCCCTCCACATTCCAGAGCAACTCCCATGTGCTTGTCCACCTTTTACTGCAGACACAGTGAGTGAAGCTCTTCATTTTGCTCTTCATGTTGCTTGCAGCCCCCATCAGCTCCAGGTTGATGAGCTTTCGCTTTCTTGAAAACGTGCCTGTATACTGAGGTCATATTTCTTAATTTCTTCTTCATAGCCTGTCCTTGCTTCCACATCCTGATCGTTGTGTTGTGCCTCCATCTGTGACCCATCCCTGCACCAGTGCAGCCCACTGCCAACACCACACCCCCATGCTCCCCTCATCAGACACTGCACAGTGTCTGTCCCCTTGGAGAAGTCAGTCTCTCTAATCCAACCAGAGCTGTGTTTGTGCAAAGTGTTTTCATTGCAGTATCCAGCTCTTCTGTACTTAAGTGCTCTGTCAGGATGGCTGCTTAGTGTGCACTTCTAGTGACCTTCACTTTAATTGTTTAATTGCTTGCGACCGTTTGGATGATTCCAGTAGTGCCTGCTAGCTCTGATAAAACAGGTTTCTTCCACCCAGTATTAAGTTTCTTCCTCTCACTTCTTTGCATAAGTAAATAATAAATATTTAGATGCATGCTGAGGTATCCTGAAGCACGGGATGGGATGGATTGAAGAGCTGAGGTAGCTCAGTTCTTACTGCCTTGGGGACTTGGGGCCAGTTGTTGCTCTCTCCAGGTCCCTGACTTGTGATACTGGGCTCCAGCACTTGCCAGCATGGGTAAACCTGAAGAAGGGTGCTGGTTCCAGCTGGCAGCCGGCAGGGCACCAGCAGGAATCCTTGCCTCAAAGAGCAATTGCTCGCTGGGCCCACGAGTGCTTGCTGTCTGATGAGAGCTCAGGGATGTGTCCACCCGCTACCCAGGTGGGAAATGGAGGAACAGAGAAGGGCCAGGACCTACCTTGTGTCGCGCAGAGGTGCAGTGGCAGGGCTTGAGTGCATCCCCCTCTTCCTGGGTTTGGCTGCCTGGTTCAGGGTCAACTTAGGTATGGTGCAGGCATTGGGCTTTGAAGAGAGCTGTTGGAGGAGGTGCTGCTAAGCAGCTCGGTGGGGACTCCCCCTGCCTTTGACTGGATTTGGCTTTTGAGCTGCAGGTCTCCGGGTCTGTCCTACCAGCCTTACTAGGATATGTGGGACTGCATCCTTGTTGGTGAGGCCACCGCCTCTGCCTGTGTAGTTACCTCGCTCGGCTCCGGCTCCCCTTTCCTCATGGAGCAGCCACCCTTGCTGCTCCTGACACCGAGGAGGGTTTGGGAGAGAGCCAGCCTTCCTCACTCCTGCTTTAGCCACCAAGGCAAATCCTCTAGCAGCAAAGAGAGAACCCAGGAGTCCTGGATCCCAGTGCTTTTATCTGTGCACCTTACCTCATCC
Source organism: Gymnogyps californianus (assembly GCF_018139145.2). Taxonomy (NCBI): domain Eukaryota; kingdom Metazoa; phylum Chordata; class Aves; order Accipitriformes; family Cathartidae; genus Gymnogyps; species Gymnogyps californianus. The sequence continues at coordinate 2,518,809 of NC_059496.1, forward strand.
CATGAAACAGCCTGTGCCTTCACATCACAGGGTCAGCCACAGCGGAGCATACTGGGTGGGCAATCCTGGTGCTCCGAGGGACTGGGCTGAGCAGGCACTGCAGCATAGAGAAGTGCTAACCTGATGATGGCGGAGGTCCTTTCACAGTCAAAGTCTCCCTGGAGGAAGACAAGGGTTCCCAGACACTTAGCTCTAGCAGAGGGGGACAGGAGCAGGATGCTTGGATGGGTCTTGCTGGGAACTGCCTTGCACTGTGTCCTTGCATATGTGGTGGCGGGAGAGGCTGAATGTGGTCTGGAGAGTGTAGGCTGCTCTGCAGGTGTTTCTGGGAATCAGATGTCTGTGGCTTTTCCATCAGTTCAGAAAGCAGAGCAGAGCTTCACAGAAGCTTGTTGGCTTCTGAGAAGTCTCACAGAATTTCAGAATGGTTGAGGTTGGAAGGGACCTCCGGAGCCATCTGGTCCAACCCCCTTGCTCAAGTAGGGTCCCTAGAGTGCACAGGACCACGTCCAGATGGCTTTTGAATATGCCCAAGGATGGAGACTCCACAACCTCTCAGGGCACCCTGTGCCAGGGCTCAGTCACCCCACAGTGAGAAAGTGTTTCCTGATGTTCAAACGTAACCTCCTGTGTTTGAGTTTGTGCCCGTTGCCTCTTGTCCTG
>NC_059496.1:2519971-2600458 GCF_018139145.2 Gymnogyps californianus
TACGGCTTCACATCCACTATCGTGGATGAGGAACCTCGCCTTAAGCACATGTCGTGCCTTGAGATAGGAGCTAAGGACAGTATGAAGTTACCCCCACGAGCAGATGTTCAAAACCAAAGCACCCAGAACACGCAGACAACCTGCACCATGTTTTCAGCGATGTTTCAAGTCACGCGATACTCAGTCCACGACTTTACAAAACATCATTAAACTTAACGATAGCAGCCTCCTTGCAGGTTGCTTACTCAAAAGCAAAAACCAAAAAGCCACGTACCCTCGGGGAAACCCTTGTCCTTCCGGGTGGCTGCTGTCTTCCCACGGCTCTTCCTCAAAGCAGGACAAATGACCGTGAATTTGGCAGTCCACACAAATTACGAAGCACACTTACTCCTCCGACAGTCATTACCTATGGGCCAGAAGTCCTCCCACACCCCAGAATTGCCCATTACTCCTCCAGCAGTCATCCGCTATGGACCGCAAGTCCAGACCTACCCTACCTACCTACCCCCTACCCACCCACCTACCGACTTACTGGAAATGAGTTGGACCACAGCAGAAGTGACACTGGCCCAGCCGGTCACACACACCAGACCACAAATGGTAGTTACAAGACAGAAAACACAACATAAACCACCAGAACTGTAAAAAAAAGCCAACCCGAAGCCACAGCATACACAAATCAAAGGCCCCTCTCCAAACCCTAAACAGGCAAACAAGCTAAAAAAGGACTCTCCAAAAAAGCAATCCACCCAGAACACAAGAGAAGCCAAAATAACATAACCCCAGGAACCCAGGCCCAACAAACCCAGATCCTCTCCAGAACAATAGCACGCTTTAATCCTGACTCACTTAACTCTGGCATCCCAGAACCCTACCACTCTGTAACCCTTGCACACTGTCACCCTAGCATCCCAGAACCCTAGCACACTGTAGCCCGAAGATATCCAAAAAATGAACCCAAACTCCCTGGAGATCTCCGGCTGGGCCTTCAGGTGGCCCCGGCTCTCAGAAGTCACAACTTTGAAATGGGAATGGGACAGCATCCCTCTTCACATCACCTGTCACCCCGGAAAAAGTGCCTGCCTTAAACACTCCCGGGGAGAAAGGCTGGGGCACTTGGAGACTTTCAACTGGCCCGCCATCACCACGGGGCTTCAGCTCATCATTTCTGTGTCAGAGCCACCAAGCACATCAGCCCGTCCTCCCTGAGACACCCCTTGGGGCAGCCGTGCCCAGAGCCAGGCGGCTGGATATGGCCTTTGCTGATGGGGAGGTGCTTCCTGGGAGCAGGATCTCTCCTGGGGGCATGGGGAAACTCTCGTCAGGCCTGGATGCCTGAGAAACAGCTCTGCGCTGCTCCATCTCTCACCAAAAACCAGGGGCAGAGGAAGGCTGCTTTGCTGGCCTCCAAGAATCAGCTCACCTGGGATGCTCTGTGGCCAGCGCGTGCCTTTGCTGTCAGGTGGGTCTCAGCTTCAGCAGCGCTCCTCAAACGTGTGTCACCTCCTGCAGGATGCTCTCCAGTGCACAGCATGTCTCCACTGGCTCTCCCTGGGGACAAAATCGAAAAGGAGCAATTTGCTTTTCTTTCCCCCACTCCCAGAGAGCTGCACAAGAGACCTGCCACCCCCAAATCAGCTGTGCGACAGGGACACCCGTCGGCTGGCTGGCCGTCTCTTTTTCTCTCTGTGCCTCTCGCCTGCTCCCCAGCCTTTTCACTCTTCCTCCGGCTCCAGCCTGGAGGCCATCGCTCTTCTGTCCTTCACGCCTCCCTCTCCTCACCCGCATTTCTCTGTGTTTCTCAGTCTCCGGATTGTTTCCCGCCCTTCTTTGCTCTCTGTCCTGCGCTCTCTGTCCCCTGCCTCTCCCTTTCTCTCTCTAGCCTTTCCCCTCTGTGCCTCTGTCCTGCTCCCTGTCCCATTTCTCTGTCACTCCGCTCTCCTGCTGCCTTTTCCGTCTATCTGTCCCTCCGTCCCACTCCCTCACCCTGCCCGTGTCGCTCCCTCTGTCTGTCCTTCCTCCTGCCCTCCTCTGCCCTCTCTCTCCCTCTGTCCTGCTGCTCATCACCATTCCTGGCTGCCCCCTGCCCCTTCCCCTCCATCCCCTTCTCCCTGGCCCTGGGCCCGCTCCTCACCAGGGGTTTCCTTTCTCCACTCCCTGACCAGCTCCTGCTTTCTTCCGCCGTCCCTCTCCTGCTCCCGTCCCTCTCCTGCCACTCTCCGCCCCACCCCACCCCTCTCTGCCCCTCTGTCCCTCTCTCCTCCTCCTCCTCCCTGCTCCACCAAGGCTCTGGGAACTGGGGCTGCCCCGGGAGGCGGCCATGGGGCCTGTGGAGGAGTGGGGTCCAGCCGGGGGGACGGTGTCCCCGCAGGGTCAGACAGGAGGAAGGAGTGCCCCAGTGGCATGCCAGGGGCTGTAGTCCTGGGGTACGAGGCTGACAGGCGGCCATGTTGGTTCCCAGGGCATGCTGGGAGCTGTAGTTTCCAGCACTCCGCTTCCTAGTGGCCATGTTGTTCTCAGGTAAAGCAGAAGGCACAGTCTCTGCTCCAGCCACTGCCCCGTGCCATTCCCTGCCAGCTTTGTGCGGTTCCTTGTGGGGCTCCTGCCGTGCTCCCACAGGGAAGGTGCCAGGACTGAAAACTCTTGCTGGCCCTCACCTTCCCTTGGCAGCCCTTTCACAGCCCCACCAGCGCTGAGGCTCGGGGCTTGCTTAGCAACATAACGCTCCCCTCATTCTCTCAGTCTTGCCAGAGCTTCCCATTTCTATCAGCAATCAGTGATCGAGTGTTGTGGAAGGTGGCAAAGCAGAGCTAGGGGACCATGCAGACCACACCCGAACGAGACCTAAACAGCATGTGGCAATAACGGCATAAGGCTGTTAGGCTGTAATAGCACAGGAATGTATAGAAATTAGAGAGGCTGTTAATATGTTTTGTAGGGCTTTAAGGACTTTGTTTAGCTGCTTAAAAGTAGTCCTTCATGATAAAGCAGGACTCATAACTTGCTTAATGCTGTTGCTTAACGTTCACCTATAATCTGATGGCAGGAGTAAGAAGATTTGGAAAGCCCCAGAGCCAGTTTGCCCCAGGAAAAGGAGACATAGTAACAAGTAGCCTAAAACACAGCAGGAAGAACCAGCCGAGAGACGAGGAAAAGCACCCAATGAGAGAGAAGATGACCCCCAGACTCGATCTTACCATTGGGCCAGACTATGGTGTGAGGGGAGGGAATTTAGATTGTAAGGGCATAATTGCCCAGGGATTGTGGTGTTCAGGTTCCCTCTCGAGAGACAGCCAGCTTGAGCTGTCTGAATTTGGGCACCATAGATAGAGTAAATTAGGCTTTTATTTTGAAGGCCTTGATTAGAGAGTCTGCTTTGGGGAACCTTGGCTGGAGCCTGAGGGAAGAAGAAGCGCCCGAGGGTGAGTGAGTGTATGTGAGGAGTCGAAAGGGGCACCCGTCGGCTCACTGGAGTCGCCCGCTGCGAAGGGACGCTGGTCCTAGCAGTTAAAGTCTCGGGTGGTGTGTGTGCGACTCCTTGATTGGTGTGTGAATGCTCGGGCAGCGGCTTCCCCCTTAACAGTTTGGCACCCCAGATGGGACCCTAGGTCACTCTCGGAACCTCTTGGATCCAAACCTCTGACTGGCAGCACAGGGTGAGTTCACCCGAGGATTTTGGACACGGGACGCACCGAATCGCTCGAGTGGTTGAGTGTTAAATCCCTTAAATCTAAATTCAATATAGGGAAAAGGACAGAATTCGGGGGGGGTTCAAGTCCCACCCGAGGTGCCTAGCCTGATCAGCATAAATCGCACACGAGTTTGTACGCAGTCTGATCAACAGAAGACGTCTGATTAAAAGGGGGGTTCGAGTCCTGCCCAGATTAGAGAGCTTTTGAGAGATTTTAAAGGGGGGGTTTGAGTCCCACCCGGATTAAATCATGAGTGACGTAACTGGAGTAGAGAGGGAGACGCCCTTAGTAGAGATATTACAAAACTGGGAAAAAATCTGTGGTGCAAATTCACTACTGAAGGAGGACGCAGTAGTTCTATGTCAACAATGGTGGCCATTCATCACCCGCCATGGAGATATTGAAGATCAGTGGCCACCACAAGGGAGTTTTGACCAACATCGACTGACCTTTGTGCGAGACCAACTTCAGTACCGGTTCCCGGGACACATGGATTATTGGTATGTGTGGGATGAATGGGTGCGGGAGAGACAACATCCAGGGAGGCAAAAGGGGCTAAGGGAAGAACTAACCTGTAAGGTAACTTTGGCCGTAGGTAAGGCTACAGCCCCGAACGACGACCAGACAAGGCCCTCCCCGACTCCTGCCCCACCTTACAGCCCCTGTACCGACCTCCCCCAGACCTTCCTGTAGCAAGGGTGGGATTTTGCCCCATGGTTTCAAATGTTTTGACTAATCTGGCCGCTTTACGGCCAGGGGGTGACTATGCATGCCCCACATCGACGGTTTATACTAATCCATCGTGGAACCCAAATGATTTAGCCTTATGGGGCTGTACAATGCCAAGATTAAGGGAGGATGCAGAAACACGGGCGCAGTTACTGTCAAATCTCTGCACGGGACACAATCCTAACGGGGGGACACCCAAATCTTATTCCGAGAATCATTCTGCCCAGATGAAAGAGAGAAGGTATTAACTAAGGATGCGGAATTAGCACGACAGGTGGGAGGAGGGAGAAATCCGTGGCCGACACTAAATCCGAACGGGAACTATAATATGGCCGGAGACAGAGCCCATTGCCAAACAGCCCTAAGAAATTTAATAGAGGCAATTGGAGCATGTGGAGAACGTAGGGTGATGTTCACAGAAGACGATGTTAAATTTTACCTGGCAGAATTAGCACTTGCTTTAGACCATGTACATAGTGGTGGAATAATATACCGGGACCTAAAACCAGAAAACATCCTTCTTGATGAGGAAGGACATATCAATTAGCAGATTTTGGCTTAAGTGAGGTGTCAATTGATCATGAAAAAAAAGCCTTCTCTTTCTGTGCAACAGTGGAATATATGGCGCCAGAAGTCATTAAGAGCGGAGGCCTTACACGGAGCGCAGACTGGTGGTCTTTTGGTGTTGTAATGTTTGAAATGCTCACTGGTACTCTGCCTTTCCAAGGGAAAGACAGAAAAGAAACCATGACACTGATTCTCGAGGCCAAACTTGGAATGCCCAGTTCTTGAGCCCGGAAGCAGAGAGTCTTCTGCGAATGCTCTTCAAAAGAAACCCAGCAAACAGATTAGGAGCAGGCCTAGATGGAGTTGAAGAAATTAAGAGGCATGCATTCTTTTCCAAAATAGATTGGAATAAATTGTACAGGAGAGAAATTGATCCCCCTTTTAAACCTGCAACTGGCAGACCTGAAGATATGTTTTATTTTGACCCTGAGTTTACAGCAAAAACTCCAGAAGATTTGCCTGGTCTCCCACCTAGTGCTAATGCGCATCAACTTGTTCGGGGATTTAGTTCTGTAGCTATTGCATCAAATGACGAAAGCCAGGCAGTGCAGACAGTTGGAGTGCATTCCGTTGTCCAGCAGTTGCACAGGAACAGCATTCAGTTTACTGATAGATACGAAGTGAAGGAAGATATCAGAGTTGGGTCTTACTGTGTCTATAAGAGATGTATTCATAAAGCTTTAAACAGGAATATGCTGTAAAGATTATAGACAAGAGTAAAAGAGATCCAACAGAGGAGATTGAAATCCTACTGCGCTATGGCCACCATCCAAATATTATTACCCTAAAAGATGTGCATGATGATGGAAAATACACATACATAGTAACAGAACTTACAAAAGGAGGGCAACTGCTGGATAAAATTCATAGACAAATTTTTTTCTCGGAACGAGAAGCTAGTGCCGTTCTGTTCACAATAACAAGAACGGTTGAGTACCTCCATGCGCAAGGGGTTGTTCATGGAGAGCTGAAGCCTAGCAATATTCTTTATGTTGATGAATCTGGTAATCCAGAATCCATTCGACTTTGTGAATTTGGCCTTGCAAAACAACTACGAGTAGAAAAGGTCTTCTGAGGAGTCCATGTTACACAGCAAGTTTTGCTGCACCAGAGGTTTTACAGGGGCAAGGTTACGATGCTGCATGGGACATATGGAGCCTTGGTGTTCTACTTTATACCATGCTTGCTGGCTACCCTCCTTTTGTAACTGGTCCTGATGATACCCCAGAGGAGATTTTGGCCCGAATAGGTAGCGGGAAGTTGTCTCTCAGCGGTGGTTATTGGAATACCGTTTCAGATACAGCTAAGGACCTTCTTTCAAAAATGCTTCATGTTAACCCACATCAAAGACTGACTGCAGCCCAAGTCCTCAGTCACCCCTGGATAGTTCACTGTGACCAGTTGCCTCAATACCAGCTAAACAGGCAGGATGCTCCCCATGTAGTGAAGGGTGCAAGAGCAGCAGCTTACTCTGCTTTGACTCATAATCAGTCACCAGTTTTGGGAGCCAGTCGGCCATTCTCCTCTTGCTCAGAGCATTATTTTTCATAAGGAATGGGTTTTTTAATCCCCTAAAATATTCTTTGTTACAGGTAGAGATGGACAGTTTATGTTAAGCGCTTAGCTTAAACAGTTTCTATTAGCACTATATACTTTGTGCCATCCAACATCTTGTATGTTTTTGTAAACAGTTCACAAGCAGTACAGTTCCGTGCTGTTTTCTTTAATGTATACATGCCTTGTTTTACTTAGATATTGTTAATCCTTTTGACAATTAAGTCTGATTAAACAGGTCACCTGGATTAGTCAGCATTGTTGGACAGCTCTAAAAGAAGGCTCACCGTTAAACAGCTATTGAATGTAATGCTATGAAGATGTGTTTCTCCTTGCCTGTGCCTTTTCTACATTTCTGTGGTTTGGATGCTGCATGTCATGTTATGAAAATCAGGATACTGTTTATAGTATTGGAAATGTAAACAGTGGATCTCTCACGATACACCACTCACTTGCGATGGACATTTTGATAGGAATTGGTTAGCCATTGGACTCCCTGTGTGTATGGTTTCTTCCTTTTTTGCCCCCCTTTTTGGCTTATCTGTTGTTTATTGTTTAATCATGGTTTTTATGGACTGAGTTCTTCAAATTACAGCATATGATGTATACTTTTAAGCCCATGGTTGAAATGGACACTACTGAGTTTTGAGCACTGGGGAATCCATCCCAGTATTGCAGTTCTCCAAAAGAAAACTAGTGCATTTCAGGAATAAGTTGCCAGAAGCCGCAGTTTTGCAAGTGTTTCTCTGGCTGCAGCATACACCCTGCTTAAAGGGGAAGGTGGGCAGGGTCAGGAGGTGCTGCTTGGCTAAGGTGTTCTGCTCTCTGATTGCACTTTCTCTTCACTGTATGCTGCTAACTGTTTTAAGAACCAAAGTTATATTCTTAAGTAAGCTTTTTTCCTCTCTTGCCTCTGCACGTACCTGCCCTATCTCTATCTCGGTCTCAGAGACTTGCCCTCTGTTTTGGATGGAGGGGTGGAAGAGTGTTTAGTTAACCTGTGTGGCAGGTGCACCCGCCCCGATAGAGACCGAAACTTGTGGAGGTGGCTCTGAGCCTTTATAAGGGAAACATATTGGGATTCGATATGCTGGCAGGCAAACGATGGTACCTACCTCATTTTTGTCCTACGGGACCATTAACGGGCGACGCTCCCAAACCGGACAAGCAAAAGGGCCAGTTCCCATTGAGAACATACAGGCCAACCCGTCATGGTAAAACTGCCCTCTGTTGGCACTGTACCCATGACCCTGGCGAAACCCAGAGGCTTACATGCCTGGGAGGCCTTAGATAGGAAAGGGAAAGGCCATCGCATAAGTACTCGATGGATAATTCCTAATTTCTGAGACCCGGTCCCAAGGCCCGAGGTGCAATTTGTGTCCTCTTGCAGGACTATGGAAAAGCAAACTATTCGGACACTCCCACTGATGGCAGTAACAACAGCGGGCAGGGACAACAAGAACCTGGACAGCAAGGTGGTGGCTCAACTGATAGTGGGATTTGCACGTATGGTGAACTTAACTTCAATAACAGCCTGTCTGCCCAGCCCTAAGTCAGTAGAGGAGCCCCTACCAATCTTTGTGCAAAACACTAATATATCACTAACCCTTGAACACCCATGGCAACAGTGCAATAATTCCAGCCGGGCCTGGGGAACGGATGGAAAGGATGGAGGTCACACTCATACCATCTATAGCTGGTCACCTGGCGCAATAAATGCCAATTCAATATGGTGTAATTAGTTCTTCCTACCCCCAATAACGCCACGGGGTGGAGTTTTAATGGTACAATGCCATGCTTTAATGTTCCCTGGGGAATTACTGAACATCATGACCAATGGAAAACAGATGATCATTCCCTACAATATACTGAACTGTTAAACACCACCTGGTGTATTAAACACCCCGAGAGTAATGGTAGCGATTGCCCCAATGCTTGTCAAGAACCAGGGTTCAAGGGAGCCTGGGAAAAACATCCCCTCGATTGCACATGGGGACCTGACTGGATTGCGCAAAGGAATGGGGCACCACCAGTAAAAAAAAACCAAACAACACTTTGGGACTGCCAAACAGAAATGCAATGTAAAAACATAGATAAAAGGCCATTATTGTGATGATACATGCCCCGCCCCATTCAGGAAGCTTTGGTACAGGGCTGTCTGTGTAGTAATACCAGCTATGTGTGGCCCACTGCCCTAAAATGTAACGCTTGTGGGGACTGTCCTCTTCATGCCCCCACACAAGGCATATGCCAAACATCTGATGTGCCCGCCCCTCCCGATCTAGAGTCGGCATACTCCAGTGGCTGTCTGTATTCCCGGCTACACCCAACTGTTCCCGGGATGGCCTGCACAGTAGCCCTGCCTTCCCTTTGTCCCATTTACCGAGGAGGGCCTATAGCCCCTAAGTGGTGGGATCGCAGCCCCCGGGAGATACAACCGCTAAAGAAGGGAACGTGGCAAAGAGCAAAAACGCCACTGGGATAGTGGCTGGAGGCCATGTTCGGAATGGGGACTGCCTCCCTCAAAAACCCACAAGCCATTTATGACCTATTGATGCAAGTATCTATTTGAGCCAATTCTACATCTGACAGCTTAGAACTCTTGAATGAACAATTACAACACACCAGCAAAATGACCGCCCAGCACCGAGCGGGATTAGACCTGATGCTGCTAAAGGAACACCTTTAGTATGGAGTGCTAAATTGATGAGTAGATGACTGCTGCGTTTATATCCCAAATGTATCCATACCCCTCCGAACTCAAATCGACAAAATGAAGAAAGCAGCAAAGGACTCAGAGGCAATTGCTGCTGCATTAAACATCAGCTGGGTGGGAAAGTATGTCCAGTGCATTCGGGTTTTCCCTGTCGGGATGGTTAACCAGTGTTTTACAATCCTTGATAGTGGTTATAATCATAATCATTGCCATTTGTATTGTATTAAGTTGTGTTAAACATATGATAACGCGGTTCGTATCCGTTGTTACGTATGTTCCTTTAGAACTAACCCAAATAGCAGATGTTCTGTTAGAATTGTAAAATCGCCAAAGAAATGATGATTCATGATGAGCATCAATTCTCACCAAAACTGCGCTCCCTTTTAACTTTGGAGGCAAGAGGTGACTGTACCACCACTCCAAAGAAACCAGTCGGATCGTGACTGTGGTCACGGGGTGGAGTGTGGCAGGTGCACCCGCCCCGATAAAGAGCAAAACTTCTCAACTGCTGAAAGGAAAGACTTAAAACTAGAAGCCGCGGTTTGGGGGTCGAGTCGGCCAGCCATGTGATGACTGGAGTCACGTAGACAGAGTGCCCCAAGTCACGTACCCCAACCACCCGAGCCTGCCAGAAACACCTTAACCAATGAAATGCCTCGGCTAGGAGAAGTTTCCAGACCACTGACCATATATGACCATGAGCCCCGATCCGACTTCGGGTATAAATGGAGCCCGCCGGAAGAGCCCTTTGAGCCCGTCTTCCTCGGAGCAGCGGGTCTGCAGTCAGAGACTCTCCCCTTCCATCGGGATGCCATCTAAGGAAACTCCCCGGGGTTGAGTGCCTCGCCTTACCCGGTGAGAGGGTGCGCATTTTGAGTCATCATTTTAAGCTTACATTTGGTTATAGTTTGTGTAGTGATAGTTCCCAGCTGACACCCTGAACCTGTAACTAAGTTGTGTTTATCGCAGTGTTTACGACCTGATATTCCTGTCCAATCTGGCTGTTGTATCTCAATACAACATAACATTCCTGTTCACTTGGACCATTCTATGTTGATATCATTAAAGAAGATTGACTTTTGAAATATATTGCTGTCTAGTCTTCCTGTGACAACCTCTCATGAAGTTCTTTCCCCTCCATTCCTCTCGAAGCCCTATTGCCTTGACCATTTCACTGGCTTCAATTCTTCTTGTCATCTGGACTATTGCTTTGCTTTCCATACATATCCACTTCCACTCACGCAGAGTTTCTTTTCCATCTTTCTATCAACCAAAAGCCACTTTCTTCTTTTAGTGTTTTTACTGTAGATTTCCTTTATTTAACTACTTTTTTCCTGAGGAACAGCCAGTGTCTAGGCAACTTTCGACTTAATAGCCAACTTTTGTCCGCGCTCTGAAAGGTGGTGTAGGCTAGACCTAATGTCTAGCTGGGTAATACAACAGCACATTCACAGTCACTGCTTCCTAGTCATTCCTTCTCTTTCAGACCGGAGCAGCTTAGTCAGAAAGACAATACTTTTGAATTGAAAAGGGGACATGGTCAGGGGCTGTAGAGTAAATGCTTTACTGCTGGTGCAAGGCACAGCTACCCATCTTGCTACTCAGCGTAAATACACTCAAATATAGTTGTTGTTGTTGACAAGAAAAGCTAACTCCACAAAGCCCCTTTGCTTATGATCTTCTGGGTTTTCTGTAATGACCTAGAAAGGAGGGAGGATGCCCAAAAAAGGGACCTACCCCACTCTATGTTTACTATGTCCGCTTCATAATGCCAGTACTTTGGAAAAAAACTAACCTCATAATCTTTTATGTATTAGATGCTTCAGGGTGAACCAACGAAATAAGCTGCAAGGATTGCTGCAGGATTTATGATCCAAAATCCTTGGGGTAGTTGCCAGGTCTGAAGGATGAGTTCCTCCCTGATGTTAGGACAGGTCTATTTGCTTCTGTGTGACCCGCAGTCAAAAGGCAAAGCAAAGCTGAGAAGGGACAGGCTCTGTTCAAGGGCAGGATGAAGACAGGAAGCCTATATGGAGAAAAGGAGGGTAAGAGGGAACACGGTCTCCCATTTTTCTTGTGGCTATATTCTGAAAATCAGGATGTCTAAAGGTTTACTGCCCACCAGAAACAGCATGAGTAGCTCCAGCAAATTTCAGTTCTGCTTTCTTGCAATTCCCCGACGCTAGCGGGCTAGCAGTGGTGCTGGAGGAGTAATCGCAGGAGACCAGCTCCTCAGGAACAGACAATCCCAGCTGCGCTTCTCCTCACCACAAGTTAAGGAAATACGTTAGACTATTTCTTTAAATCATAAGCTTTGCTTGGGTAATGACTGTCCCATCCTGAGCATGCACAGCACTTATCAGCCAGCTGCTAATTGCTAGTTTTGATTTGGGTCCAATAGAGATGGTTTGGGGGAAAAAAAATTAAATATTGAGGAGAGACTCCTATTAAATTAGTGAGGTCAGCCTCTGAGAAGGGGCTGTAGCTCTCTCTGCAGGGGTAATCTTGCCTCCCTGAGCCCTCCCCCTCTCTCTTCTCCCTTTAACAGTTCTATTTTGTGGAGCTACAAGACTTTTTTCTCCTGCTGAGTGCTGGGTTAACAAATGCAGGAGGCATCTATTAACAGTATTCTTTGGAGACCACCTACAGCAGTGGGATGAACAATGGGCCTCGAACCATTACTAATGTGTAGCCCAGAAATGCGGCGTATGAATATTTTTTAAATGTAAACCCATTAGTCACACTTAATGGTTTATTTGAACTCAAACCGTATTATTATCCCCTCATTATTTTACCTGGTTTATTTTAGACCACTTATCTCAGGGGTTGCCATAGCCACCTGCTGAGTGCCTTGGACTGGAGTGTTTGCAGTAATCAAGTTAAAGACTTCTTATAAAGAGAAGTATGCTCTGACTAAAGGGCAACCTGGGCAAAATTGCCCATAATTGTATTCTTTCACTCAGTGCTGCAGCTGTTGGGTGAGTGGTAGCTTGGTCCCCTCATTGGTCTCTGAGGAGGTACCCTTAAGGTACAGTCCTTAGGCTTCACCATAAAATCACAGGAAAATGAAGGTTTGGAAGGGCCTCTGGGGAGGTCTCTTGTCCAACCTCCAGCTCAAAGTGGGTCCAGCCAGGATCATGGCCTTGTCCACATGGGTGTTGGAGATCTCCAAGGACAGAGAGGGTGTAAAGAAGATGGAGCCAGGCTCTTCTCAGCGGTGCCCAATGACAGGACAAGAGGCAACGGGCACAAACTCAAACACAGGAGGTTACGTTTGAACATCAGGAAACACTTTCTCACTGTGGGGGTGACTGAGCCCTGGCACAGGGTGCCCTGAGAGGTTGTGGAGTCTCCATCCTTGGGCATATTCAAAAGCCACCTGGACGTGGTCCTGTGCAACTCTAGGTGACCCTACATGAGCAAGGGGGTTGGACCAGATGGCTCCGGAGGTCCCTTCCAACCTCAACCATTCTGAAATTCTGTGAGACTTCTCAGAAGCCAACAAGCTCTGTTCTGCTTTCTGAACTGATGCAAAAGCCACAGACATCTGATTTCCAGAAACACCTGCAGAGCAGCCTACACTCTCCAGACCACATTCAGCCTCTCCCCGTGCCACCACGTATGCAAGGACACAGTGCAAGGCAGTTCCCAGCAAGACCCATCCAAGCATCCTGCTCCTGTCCCCCTCTGCTAGAGCTAAGTGTCTGGGAACCCTTGTCTTCCTCCAGGGAGACTTTGACTGTGAAAGGACCTCCACCATCATCAGGTTAGCACTTCTCTGTGCTGCAGTGCCTGCTCAGCCCAGTCCCTCGGAGCACCAGGATTGCCCACCCAGTATGCTCCGCTGTGGCTGACCCTGTGATGTGAAGGCACAGGCTGTTTCATGGGATGAGGTAAGGTGCACAGATAAAAGCACTGGGATCCAGGACTCCTGGGTTCTCTCTTTGCTGCTAGAGGATTTGCCTTGGTGGCTAAAGCAGGAGTGAGGAAGGCTGGCTCTCTCCCAAACCCTCCTCGGTGTCAGGAGCAGCAAGGGTGGCTGCTCCATGAGGAAAGGGAGCCGGAGCCGAGCGAGGTAACTACACAGGCAGAGGCGGTGGCCTCACCAACAAGGATGCAGTCCCACATATCCTAGTAAGGCTGGTAGGACAGACCCGGTGAGACCTGCAGCTCAAAAGCCAAATCCAGTCAAAGGCAGGGGGAGTCCCCACCGAGCTGCTTAGCAGCACCTCCTCCAACAGCTCTCTTCAAAGCCCAATGCCTGCACCATACCTAAGTTGACCCTGAACCAGGCAGCCAAACCCCCAGGAGGAGGGGGATGCACTCAAGCCCTGCCACTGCACCTCTGCGTGACACAAGGTAGGTCCTGGCCCTTCTCTGTTCCTCCGTTTCCCCACCTGGGTAGCGGAGTGGACACATCCCTGAGCTCTCATCAGACAGCAAGCACTCGTGGGCCCAGCGAGCAATTGCTCTTTGAGGCAAGGATTCCTGCTGGTGCCCTGCCGGCTGCCAGCTGGAACCAGCACCCTTCTTCAGGTTTGGAGCAGAGGGTCACAAGTTCCCAGCAAGCCCCATCTCTTGCTGTCTTCCCCTGTGCTTTGGAGTGCTGGCTCCCGGAGAGGCCAGCCCAGGGGATGTGCACCACTCACTTTGCTAAAGTTCCATCCCTCTTTCTGCTCCCTTTGCTTCAGCCGCTCCTGTCCTGAGCGTTCCCTGTGCAACATGAGCAGAGCCCTTTTCCCAGCTAACTCTCTTTACGCAGCACGTTACCCATGCTGGCAAGTGCTGGAGCCCAGTATCACAAGTCAGGGACCTGGAGAGAGCAACAACTGGCCCCAAGTCCCCCAAGGCAGTAAGAACTGAGCTACCTCAGCTCTTCAATCCATCCCATCCCGTGCTTCAGGATACCTCAGCATGCATCTAAATATTTATTTTACTTATGCAAAGAAGTGAGATGAAGAAACTTAATACTGGTGGAAAGAAACCTGTTTTAATCAGAGCTAGCAGGCACTACTGGAATCATCCAAACGGTCTGCAAGCAATTAAGACAATTAAAGTGAAGGTCACTAGAAGTGCACACTAAGCAGCCATCCTGACAGAGCACTTAAGTACAGAAGAGCTGGATACTGCAATGAAAACACTTTGCACAAACACAGCTCTGTTGGATTAGAGACTGACTTCTCCAAGGGGACAGACACTGTGCAGTGTCTGATGAGGGGGAGCATGGGGGCATGTGTTGGGCAGTGGGGCTGCACTGGTGCAGGGATGGGTCACAGGCGGGAGGCACAACACAACGATCAGGATGTGGAAGCAAGGACAGGCTATGAAGGAGAAATTAAGAAATATGACCTCAGTATACAGGCATGTTTTCAGGAAAGCGAAAGCTCATCAACCTGGAGCTGATGGGGGCTGCAAGCTACATGAAGAGCAAAATGAAGAGGTTCACCCACTGTGTCTGCAGTAAAAGGCTAGAAAAGGCACACGGGAGTGGCTGCAGAATGGAGAGGTGGGTCTCATAGCAGCAGACACAGACGGGGATGAGTGACTCAATGCCTTTTTTGGCATAACCTCACAAACAGCTGCACAAGCCAGAGGCTGGCCCCTGCCCTAACACCTCCCACATCACAAGCACCTGCACAACCCACCTGCAACCTCTTGCCCTATCCACTACTCTGCCACCAATGACAACACAAGCAGCTGCACAGGGCAGGGGCCTGCTCCTAAACTACCATCTCCTTGCCAGCATGGGACATCACAAGCACCTCCTTCAGCCCAAGCCACCTCCTGCCCTAGCACTTCCTCACGCACCTACGACCTCACAAGCACCTGCACAAGCCAGGGGCTGGCCCCTGGCCTCACACCTCCTCAACCACCTGCGACCTCACAAGCACCTGCACGAGCCATGGGCCTCCTCCTGCCCTAGCACATCTGCACGGAAATACCACAACACAAGCACCTCCACAAGCCACCTCTCCTTTCAGTCCCACTCACATCCTCACAAAACACTCACCTCAAAAGCACCTTTGCAAGCCTGCGGCCTGCTTCTGCCCAACCACCTCAGCACTCAGCACTGACATCGCAGGCACCTGCACAAGCCAGGGCCCTGCTCCTGCCCTATCACCTACTCACCCACCAGGGACATCACAAACACCTCCACAAGCCACCTCCAGCTTCCTGCCCTAACTGCTACACAGCCAACACTGACCTCACAAGCACCTGCACAAGCCACCTGCGCACTCCTGCCCTATCACCTCCTGCTCCACCACTCACAACATATGCCCTGCACAAACCAGGGACGGCCTCCTGCCCTAGCAATGACTTGCCAACATTACATCACTAGCAGCTGCACAAGCCACGGGCCTCCTCCTGCCCTAACACCTCATCACTCATCACTGACATCACAGGCACCTGCACAAATCAGGGGCCTGCTCCTGCCCTATTTCCTTCTCAGGCACCTGTGACACCATAACCAGCTGCACATGCAGGGTTCCTGCTCCAGCCCTATCCCCTACTCAGGGATATGTGATATCACAAGGACATGTAAAAGCCAAGCTCCTTCTCTTGCCCTAACACCTACTCAGCCACCAGTGACATCACAAGCACTTGTACAGCAGGACTGTCTTCACTGACAACACCCTGTGGTTTTGACCTCCATGTCCATCACTGTCTCCCATCTCCCCATGCTCTCCCCTCACCCAGGCACCTTTCTTACCCACCCCACCACCTCCCAGTGCTCCTGTCTGTCTTTCTGTTGCTCTGGCAGATGTCACCTTGAAAGCACTGTCCTAGCCAGCTCACCTGCCTCTCTTTCTCTTTTCCCTCTGCTCTTATTGTGACTGTGCCAGCTGTCTGATGCACTTTTGGACCTCATGGGCCCTCTTGTCCTGCCTCCCTTCTCCTGTGAAATCCTGTTCCTGCAAGAGAATTGACAACCAGTCAGTGCCTCCTCTGTGGCATCTTCCTGAGCTGCACAGCTGGTGGGAACTGTCACCATCAGCCCCAGCAGTGCCTGAAGTCTTCTCCTGGCACAGGAACAGCTCTGGTGTGCTTGGTGTGTACCATGCTCCCTGAAGGAGAACAGCAACACTCAAAGTTGATCCTGGGCAATGTCACGCTGGGAAGAGTTGTTTTGAAGGCAGGTTGGCAGCAGACCCTGAGGCTGTGCCGGCGGTGGCCACATGTGGCTCCTTCCAGCAGGATTTGGGAAAGCCCGTTCCCAGCTGTGAGCACCAGGCCAAGGGCATGGGGCAGAAACAGCCCCCTCCCCCAAGGGCCCCAGCCCCCAACTGCCCTCTGTCCCCAAACTACTAAAACTTCCAAACAGGCTCTGCCTCTAACTGAATGATCTTCACTTTTCAGAAAAGAATCCGGATACTTTCAACTAGCATTGGTTGAAAACAAAACCACTCTGCCCTGCCACAAATGTAAACAAATCAGTACATTAAGTTTCCTTTTAGTTCATCAAATTAAGACACAAGGCTGTCAGTTGTGCTTTCTGGTTATTGTGCCTGTTACATTGCTGTGTTCACATATAAAAAGAGGAAAAAATATCTAGAAACCTCTCTTAACTAGGTCAGAGGCATAGTCACTCTCACAAACATTGTTCCACACTGAGTCAACAAGCTCAGCCAAGAAATGCTGAGCAAATGGCCCAGCTGCAGCTTTCTCCCAGGGGTCCTCCTCTTTCTGCAGCGTTTGCGTCTGCTGCTGTTAGCAAGGTGCCTGCCAAGACAACGCTGCATGTAAAGATTCAGCCTCTTGCTGGTTCGTCTTTGACCTGGATTTAGAAGAGTGACCACAATGGGCAACTCATCAATCCACACCAAATCACGGACATCAGTATTTGCATTAGTCGGTCCCTCCTGTCTCTCTGTAGGAAAAAAACCCAAACCATGTTCCTATGAAGAAGGGTTTGAAAGCACGCTCATAGTCAACCTAGAGAGTAGCAAAACTCCCACGGACTACAGGGAAACTCTTGCCTTGGCGTACCAGTTTTCTTTTTGCTGTAAGGCACTGTGATGGGCCAAACTAATCCTCTCCTGCTGCCTTAGCATGCGCTAGTCTAACGACACGTTGCTTTATTGGGCTTGCAGAGAAAGATGACGGTTAGCCTTGGGACAAGCTGAAGGTTGTCCAGGATTTTCTGCACTTTTCAGCATTCATGTTTGATATCCTGTTTGGTATAAGTAAAGACTGAAGAAAGAAATGGATAAGGTTGATGAACATTGAATCATTATTAGTATAAAGGTGGATAATTATTACTATAGTGGTGACAATTTTTTAATGTAAATAAAATTGTATTATTATAAATAAATATCATTATCAAGAAGCAGCCTTGCCTTCTCTGTTGACTACTAATTGCGTATTGCTCTTATCATTCCCTGGAAATCACAAATCCATGTGCACCACTACTTAGCTTATCAGGTAGGAGGATGCTTTTTTCTATTTCAGGGCCTTGCAAGTATCCATTTAGGACGTCGCCGTGATGAAAATGGCCGAGCGAACTGCTTGACTTGCAACCCCACCAGGTACAGAAGGAAAATGCTGTCAGGTTTGTCCTCTTGCTCAGACATCTAGCCGCACAAGGTGACCAGAGCATGACTGCTTCCATGAAAGATACGTGGGGTTTGCTGTTCACCTGGACTCCACTGCTGCTCTCAGACCCCTTCCCAACTCCTCTCCCGCTGCATTCTACTTCTATAGGGCACAGAATTCCTAAATGTTGTCATTTGGAGTTGAAAAAGGCACAACCAATGCCCAAAGAGAAGCACCTTTGCTCATTTTGCAGTTAACGTCACAGCAGAATGCGGAGCAGTTCCTATGTGTGTCTACCCTGGTTTTGCATCAGAAAGGGATTTCTCACATGGGATGCCTTGCAACAGGGTTTGTGAGCCTGCCTTCGCCTCACACCTCTCCTGCTTCTGCTTGCTGGCCAGGGCTCCTCCTGGCTCTGCCAGGCTGGAGAGCAAAGCGGGGGTCTTTCAGGAGGCGCATCTGTCTGACGTGCCACATTCACCTCTATTCCATGGTCACCAGGCTCTTGCGACTGCAGCTCTGGAAAGCAAAAGCATGAGGAATGACACGTGTTGGGGTTGGCGGAGCTTTAAAAGTCATGACTACACCTGATGATTCAGCAGGGTAAACTAGATCCAAAGAATGTGCGGGAACATGACTTCTGTGAAGTAAAGAAGGAAAAAATATACCCCAACAGAAGATGGACATCGGCCGTCTCCATCAGCCCTCTGATGCCATGTGCTCTGCAACCTCTGCTGCCCTGCTTGGGAAGGATTCCTAAAATGCTATGTCACGCAGAAGATGTCAGACCACTGGGTCTCACCATGAAGAAGAACAAACACTTCCTCTTCGTTTGAGGAACAAACGATTCAATCAACAAACGATTGAGTCAGTGGTGACAAGGCAAATGCAATAGGACACTGGCAGCCTCTCTGCTAACCATCGATGTTGAAAAAACACGTCTCTTCCTTCATCACCTCATCCTCCTCAGAGGAAAAGGCAGAACAGGGAACACACAATCTAGTGGGTCAGGACAACCATGTTCTCTTTCTACCCCTGCCAGAAGTGTCCCTGAGGAAACAGCGCATCTGAAACACCTCTACTTGATTTGAATGGTACCCGTCTCCTACAGCAGAGCTGAGAAACCTTCCTCAGAAACATCACAGAATCATAAAATAACAGCTATTGAGCACACAGGATGGTCCGCACTTGTCAGTGGGAAGGGCACGAGACCAAAACTTCCACACCAGACGAGGTGAAGTGCTATGTCAGTGGAGAAAAGCCTCTGTGCAGCTGGGCAGCAGCATGGGAATGTTCACAAACCTCAGGCCGTGTCTGATGAGCATCTGGAAGGAGTCAAGAAGCCCTGGCTTGTCTCGCAGGATGTGTGCTGAAACCTGAGTGAAGGTCATTGACCCTCTGGAAAAAGGTCACCCTCTTTAGGGTGACACGTTTATTAGTGTTAAAAGTGACAAATTAGACTAAAAGACTGTAATGGAATGGAGTCAGGGGATCCAATTTGTACTGGGACAGGTCTCTGTCTGTACTGGGAAGGGGCCAGGGGGTCCAGTTTGTACTGGGACATGGGCCAGTCTCTACTGGGACACAACCAGGAGATCCACTTTTTACTGGGACTGGGCCAAGACTATACATGGAATGGAGCCAGGGAATCCAGTCTGTACTGGGACGGGGCTCACTCTGTACTGGGAAGTGGCCAGGGGGTCCAAAAAGTACTGGGACGGGGCTCAGTCTATACTTGGAGGTGGCCAGGGGATTCACTTTGCACAGGGACAGGGACCAGTCTGTACAGGCAGGGGTCCAAAACGGAACCCTGCAAGCACAGAGCCCTAGTGTTCGTGGTGCTGTGAAGGCGCTGCCAAGGGAAGGTGAGGGCCACCAAGAGCTTTCAGTCCTGGCCACTTGTGTGTGGGAGCCCGAGGTGGAGGGTGTCCATATTGGAGCTGGGCTCTGGCGAGGCTGAGGGGGTAGGTGAAGGTGAGGATGAGGTGGCAGAGCAAGCACAGAGCCCCTTCCCCCTGCGCTGCCTCCCTACGACACAGAAAGGCTTCCCGCACGCTGCCAGTTAAGACTCAGAAAGGCTTTCCCTGTGCTGACTCATTACGACACAGAAAGGCTTCCCCTCTCCTACCTCGGTTCGTCGCAGGAACCCTTACCCCGCGCTGCCTTAGCAGGACACAGAAAGGCTTTCCCTGAGCTGGCTCGGTACGACAGAGAAAGGCTTCCCCCATGCTATCTCAGGGAGACACAGAAAGGCTTCCCTCGCGATGATTCAGCTGTCTTGGAGAGGTCCAGAGGAGCTACCAGGCATGGCCCTACCTCTAACATTGACAAAGCGCCCAGGCGGAGACTGGGGCTGCTACCCGGGATTTCAGCTGTCTCCACAAGATACCAACACACTCCTGGAGATGAATGGGAAAATTCCTGGAGAGCTAACACGAATGGACTTGCCTACAACATGGACAAAACTCCTCGATTAGCTACCTTGGAGGAGTCTGCGGCTGATCCTGTGGAATTCACCTGTCTCCAGAGAAAGCCCAAATGCTCCCGCAGATGCCTCAGAGGAGTCCCAGACAGATACAGGGCACGGACCTGACTCCAACACACACAAAACACCTTGGGTAGCTACCTTGCAAAAGTCTGGGATGGCTACCTGCGCAATTCAGCTGTCTCCAGGGGAGGCCAAAACACTCTGGACGTTCCTCGGAGGAGTCCTGAGGAGCTACCGGGCATAGACCTGCCTCCAACACAAAGAAAACTCTTCAGCTAACGGAAGAGGAAAATTGTGCTGCTGCTACCTGGGACTTTAGCTGCCTGTCAGGAAACTCAAAACACTCTGGCAGATGTCTGGGAAAAGTCCTGACGCAAAAACAGGAATGCACCTGCCCCCAACATACACAATGCTCTTTGCGTAGCTACCTTAGAAGATTCTGGGGCTGCTACCTGGGAAGTCGCTCATCTCCAAAGGAAACCAAAAGACTCCTGGATATTCCTGGGAGGAGTTCCAGAGAGCTACCGGGCATGGACCTGCCTCCAACATGCACCAATCTCTTGGGGGATCTACGCTGGTGGAGTCTGGGGCTGCCGCCCAGGCCTTCAGCTCCCTCCACAGCAGGACAAAACACGTTGGCAGATGCCTGAGAGGAGTCCTGGGGAGCTACAGGGCATGGACCTGCTTCCCATTTCTATCAGCAATCAGTCATGATTGGAGCAAGGGCAAAGCCTGTAAATTTCAAATGCATTTGAGTTACATGACTCTTCAACATACGCCATGACACCATTTCACTAGACTGAAGGCTGACAGCAGTGTACCAGGACACTCCTTTCTGGACACTTCACTCCGGGGTAGAAATCCTAGACGCTTCCTTTAAGGACAGAAACCCAAAGAGCTAAAAGAAGTTCTTTAAAGTCAGCACAGCAAAGAAAAAGCAAGCAAGCAAACAAAAACGGCAGGGAAACCCCTGAGGCACTAATGAGGAACAAAGGGTCTCCCTTTGGGAGTCCACTACCCCTCACAAAACGGACAAGTGGCTTAAAAAGAGATTCCTGCAAAGAAACGGCACATCGAAGATAACCTTGATAACGCCAGCACAAGTGACCGCCGTGGAAACGGCAGCGCTGACCCTTCTCCTGCTCCTCCTACGAGCTCTTCGCCAGCCACGTGAAGATGCAAAACCAAGCATGAACAAATCAGATCTGAGAAGAGCCTGGCCCCAAAAAATTAAAAATTATCAGGAAGTCTGTTTGAAATACGGCTTCACGTCCACTCTCGCGATGATGAACCTTGCCTTAAGCACATGTCGTGCCTTGAGATAGGAGCTAAGGACAGTATGAAGTTACCCCCACGAGCAGACGTTCAAAACCAAAGCACCCAGAACACCAGACAAACCTGCACCATGTTTTCAGCGATGTTTCAAGTCACGTGATACTCAGTCCACGACTTTACAAAACATCATTAAACTTAACGATAGCAGCCTCCTTGCAGGTTGCTTACTCACAAGCAAAAACCAAAAAGCCACGTACCCTCGGGGAAACCCTTGTCCTTCCGGGTGGCTGCTGTCTTCCCACGGCTCTTCCTCAAAGCAGGACAAATGACCGTGAATTTGGTAGTCCACACAAATTACGAAGCACACTTACTCGTCCGACAGTCATTACCTATGGGCCAGAAGTCCTCCCACACCCCAGAAGTGCCCATTACTCCTCCAGCAGTCATCCGCTATGGACCGCAAGTCCTCCAGACCTACCTACCTACCTACCCACCTACCCACCTACCCACCACCTACCGACTTACTGGAAATGAGTTGGACCACAGCAGAAGTGACACTGGCCCAGCCGGTCACGCACACCAGACCACAAATGGTAGTTACAAGACAGAAAACACAACATAAACCACCAGAACTGTAAAAAAAAGCCAACCCGAAGCCACAGCATACACAAATCAAAGGCCCCTGTCCAAACCCTACACAGGCAAACAAGCTAAAAAAGGACTCTCCAAAAAAGCAATCCACCCAGAACACAAGAGAAGCCAAAAATAACATAACCCCAGGAACCCAGGCCCAACAAACCCAGATCCTCTCCAGAATAATAGCACCCTTTAATCCTGACTCGCTTAAACTCAGGCATCCCAGAACCCTACCACTCTGTAACCCTTGCACACTGTCACCCTAGCATCCCAGAACCCTAGCACATTGTAGCCCTAAGATATCCAAAAAATGAACCCAAACTCCCTGGAGATCTCCGGCTGGGCCTTCAGGTGGCCCCGCCTCTCAGAAGTCCCAACTTTGAAATGGGAATGGGACAGCATCCATCTTCACATCACCTGTCACCCCCGGAAAAAGTGCCTGCCTTAAACACTCCCGGGGAGAAAGGCTGGGGCACTTGGAGACTTTCAACTGGCCCGCCATCACCACGGGGCTTCAGCTCATCATTTCTGTGTCAGAGCCACCAAGCACATCAGCCCGTCCTCCCTGAGACACCCCTTGGGGCAGCCGTACCCAGAGCCAGGCGGCTGGATATGGCCTTTGCTTGATGGGGAGGTGCTTCCTGGGAGCAGGATCTCTCCTGGGGGCACGGGGAAACTCTCCTCAGGCCTGGATGCCTGAGAAGCAGCTCTGCGCTGCTCCATCTCTCACCAAAAACCAGGGGAAGAGGAAGGCTGCTTTGCTGGCCTCCAAGACAATCAGCTCACCTGGGATGCTCTGTGGCCAGCACGTGCCTTTGCTGTCAGGCGGGTCTCAGCTTCAGCAGCGCTCCTCAAACATCTGTCACCTCCCTGCAGGATGCTCTCCAGTGCACAGCATGTCTCCACTGGCTCTCCCTGGGGATAAAGATCGAAAAGGAGCAATTTGCTTTTCTTTCCCCCACTCCCAGAGACTCGTGAGAGAGACCTGCCACCTCCAAATCAGCTGTGTGACAGGGACACCACGTACGAGCTGCAGACGTCGGTCAGGATGGCTGCAGGGAACGGGCAAGACATTCTGCAGTGCTACCGGCACTGGCAGAAAGCAGAGCTGGAGACAACGGGGGAAGCCCAGGGCAGCTGGCAGCCAGCGGTGGGGCCCAGCAGGGTGCAGTGCCTGCAGAAATGCCCGGCTCCTTGAGCCTCAGCCCCAGGGCTGCAGCACGGGGCCGGCACCAGCTGGGGATTCGCTAGGAAAAACCAGGCAGGGCTGACCCTGAGCCCCCACACATGGCCCCGGCCCCGCGATATGGTCACCCGTCCCTTTGCCCATCGCTGCCATGGGATCCAGAAAGCAGCGCCACCAGCCCTCACGTGGTCCTGAGCCATCTCTTCACAGCTGCTGGACATGGAGCCGTCCTGGGACTCAACAGGCCTAAAAACAAGGGAAATTGCCCAGAATTAAGCTGTTCTCAAGTTTTGGCAGGCAGCATGTTTTTCTGAGCTGCCTGGAGGTGCCGTTCCTGGGGAGCGCTCAGGAAACAGGGCAGCTGCCTGTACCTGCGGGCAGGCAGTGGATTGTGTGCAGTGGGAGTGAGCAGTGGTTTGTGCGGCTGTTGAATGGAGTCGAGCTTTAAAAGTGTCCAACCTGCTACTCCTGGTTCCTTTTCCTTGCAGGTTGCATTTGGAGTTCAGATGGGGCCGGGGGGAGTGTTAAGCAAAACCAACAAGCAAAGAAACAAACAAACAGCTGGGAAGGTTTCTTCCCCCTAGCTGGGCTTTTTTTCCCTCAGTCCTGAACACTCTGCGTGCAATGATCATCACCAATATTAGGGCGCAGGATTGGGCACAGGGCAGGGCTTTTGCACGCAGCACATTCCTTGAGGCTCTTGGAAATGCACCTCCTGGGGAGTGCTCAAGAAATGGGGGCAGTGCCCACAGTTGCTGGTTTTGGTCTTTCTCCCCTCTCTCTCTCTTTGGCTCAGTGTGCCTATTTCTTAATTCCTCCCTCTCTGTCTTTAGCCCATCACCATTTTTGGTCGTCTTCTTTCTCTGCCCACCTCCCTGTCTCTATTTTCTAATTCCTCCCTCTCTCTTCTATAGCCCAGGGCTATTTTTTTCTTTCTCACCTTTCTCTCTCCTGCTCCCTGTCCTTCTCTTTTTTCCTATCGCTGTGTCCTGCTTCCTGGTCGTCTTTTTTCTCCGTGTCCTGCAGCCTGTCCTGTAGCCCCTGCTCAGCTGGCTGCGCCTTCTCTCTTTCTCTCTGGGCCTCTTGCCAGCTCCCTGGCCCTTTCCGCTCTTCCTCTGGCTCCAGCCTGGAGGCCATCGCTGTTCTGTCCTTCGCCGCCTCCCTCTCCTGACCCGACTCCCTCTCTTTGTTTCTCACTCTCTGGATTGTTTCCAGTCCTTCTCTTGCTCTCTGTCCTGCTCTCTGTCCCCTGCCTCTCCCTTTCTCTCTCTCAGCCTTTTCCCCTCTGTGCCTCTGTCCTGCTCCCTGTCCCTCTTCTCTGTCCCTCTGCTCTCCTGCTGCCATGGGGCCTGTGGAGGAGTGGGGTCCAGCTGGGGGGACAGTGTCCCTGCAGGGTCAGACAGGAAGAAGGAGCGCCCAGTGGCATACCAGGTGCTGTAGTCCTGGGGTATGGGGCTGATGGGTGGCCATGTTGGTTCCCAGGGCATGCTGGGAGCTGTAGTTTCCAGCACTCAGCTTCCTAGTGGCCATGTTGTTCTCAGGTAAAGCAGGAGGCGCACTCTCTGCTCCAGCCACAGCAATTTTGCCCAGGTTCCTCTTTAGTCAGAGCATACTTCTCTTTATAAGAAGTCTTTAACTTTGATTGCTGCAAACACTCCAGTCCAAGGCACTCAGCAGGTGGCTATGGCAACCCCTGACATAAGTGGTCTAAAATAAACCAGGTAAAATAATGAGGGGATAATAATACGGTTTGAGTTCAAATAAACCTTTAAGTGTGACTAATGGGTTTACATTTAAAAAATATTCATACGCCGCATTTCTGGGCTACACATTAGTAATGGTTCGAGGCCCATTGTTCATCCCACTGCTGTAGGTGGTCTCCAAAGAATACTGTTAATAGATGCCTCCTGCATTTGTTAACCCAGCACTCAGCAGGAGAAAAAAGTCTTGTAGCTCCACAAAATAGAACTGCTAAAGGGAGAAGAGAGAGGGGGAGGGCTCAGGGAGGCAAGATTACCCCTGCAGAGAGCGCTACAGCCCTTCTCAGAGGCTGACCTCACTAATTTAATAGGAGTCTCTCCTCAATATTTTTTTTTTCCCCAGTCTGTCTCTATTGGTCCCAAATCAAAACTAGCAATTAGCAGCTGGCTGATAAGTGCTGTGCATGCTCAGGATGGGACAGTCATTACCCAAGCAAAGCTTATGATTCAAATAAATAGTCTAACGTATTTCCTTAACTTGTGGTGAGGAGAAGTGGAGCTGGGATTGTCTGTTCCTGAGGAGCTGGTCTCCTGAGATTACTCCTCCAGCACGACTGCTAGCCCGCTAGCGACGGGGAATTGCAAGAAAGCAGAACTGAAATTTGCTGGAGCTACTCATGCTGTTTCTGGTGGGCAGTAAACCTTTAGACATCCTGATTTTCAGAATATAGCCACAAGAAAAATGGGAGACCGTGTTCCCTCTTACCCTCCTTTTCTCCATATAGGCTTCCTGTCTTCATCCTGCCCTTGAACAGAGCCTGTCCCTTCTCAGCTTTGCTTTGCCTTTTGACTGCGGGTCACACAGAAGCAAATAGACCTGTCCTAACATCAGGGAAGAATTCATCCTTCAGACCTGGCAACTACCCCAAGGATTTTTGATCATAAATCCTGCAGCAATCCTTGCAGCTTATTTCGTTGGTTCACCCTGAAGCATCTAATACATAAAAGATTATGAGGTTAGTTTTTTCCAAAGTACTGGCATTATGAAGCGGACATAGTAAACATAGAGTGGGGTAGGTCCCTTTTTTGGGCATCCTCCCTCCTTTCTAGGTAGTTACAGAAAACCCAGAAGATCATAAGCAAAGGGGCTTTGTGGAGTTAGCTTTTCTTGTCAACAACAACAACTATATTTGAGTGTATTTACGCTGAGTAGCAAGATGGGTAGCTGTGCCTTGCACCAGCAGTAAAGCATTTACTCTACAGCCCCTGACCATGTCCCCTTTTCAATTCAAAAGTATTGTCTTTCTGACTAAGCTGCTCCGGTCTGAAAGAGAAGGAATGACTAGGAAGCAGTGACTGTGAATGTGCTGTTGTATTACCCGGCACATTAGGTCTAGCCTACAACACCTTTCAGAGCGCGGACAAAAGTTGGCTATTAAGTCGAAAGTTGCCTAGACACTGGCTGTTCCTCAGGAAAAAGTAGTTAAATAAAGGAAATCTACAGTAAAAACACTAAAAGAAGAAAGTGGCTTTTGGTTGATAGAAAGATGGAAAAGAAACTCTGCGTGAGTGGAAGTGGATATGTATGGAAAGCAAAACAATAGTCCAGATGACAAGAAGAATTGAAGCCAGTGAAATGGTCAAGGTAATAGGGGTTCAAGAGGAACGGAGGGGAAAGAACTTCATGAGAGGTTGTCGCAGGAAGACTAGACAGCAATATATTTCAAAAGTCAATCTTCTTTAATGATATCAAGATAGAACGGTCCAAGTGAACAGGAATGTTATGTTGTATTGAGATACAACAGCCAGATTGGACAGGAATATCAGGTCGTAAACACTGCGATAAACACAACTTAGTTACAGGTTCAGGGTGTCAGCTGGGAACTATCACTACATGAACTATAACCAAACGTAAGCTTAAAATGATGACTCAAAATGAGCACTCACTCACCGGTAAGGCGAGGCACTCAACCCCGGGGAGTTTCCTTAGATGGCATCCCGATGGAAGGGGAGAGTCTCTGACTGCAGACCCGCTGCTCCGAGGAAGACGGGCTCAAAGGGCTCTTCCGGCGGGCTCCATTTATACCCGAAGTCGGATCGGGGCTCGTGGTCATATATGGTCAGCGGTCTGGAAACTTGTCACTGTCTACGTGACTCCAGTTATCACATGGCTGGCCAGCTCGACCCCCAAACCGCGGCTTCTAGTTTTAACTCTTTCCTTTCAGCAGTTGAGAAGTTCTGCTCTTTATCGGGTGGGTGCACCTGCCACACTCCACCCCGTGACCACAGTCACGATCCGACTGGTTTCTTTGGAGTGGTGGTACAGTCACCTCTTGCCTCCAAAGTTAAAAGGGAGCGCAGTTTTGGTGAGAATTGATGCTCATCATGAATCATCATTTCTTTGGCTATTTTACAATTCTAACGGAACATCTGCTATTTGGGTTAGTTCTAAAGGAGCATACGTAACAACGGATATGAACCACGTTATCATATGTTTAACACAACTTAATACAATACAAATGGCAATGATTATGATTATAACCACTATCAAGGATTGTAAAAGACTGGTTAACCATCCCGACAGGGAAAACCCAAACGCACTGGAAATCTTTCCCAACCAGTTGATGTTTAATGCGGCAGCAATTGCCTCTGAGTCCTTTGCTACTTTCTTCATTTTGTCGATTTGGGTTCGGAGGGGTATGGATACATTTGGGATATAAATGCAGCAGTCATCTACTCATCAATTTAGCACTCCATACTAAAGGTGTTCCTTTAGCAGCATCAGGTCTAATCCCGCTCGGTGCTGGGCGGTCATTTTGCTGGTGTGTTGTAATTGTTCATTCAAGAGTTCTAAGCTGTCAGATGTAGAATTGGCTCAAATAGATACTTGCATCAATAGGTCATAAATGGCTTGTGGGTTTTTGAGGGAGGCAGTCCCCATTCCGAACATGGCCTCCAGCCACTATCCCAGTCGCGTTTTTGCTCTTTGCCACGTTCCCTTCTTTAGCGGTTGTATCTCCGGGGGCTGCGATCCCACCACTTAGGGGCTATAGGCCCTTCTCGGTAAATGGGACAAAGGGAAGGCAGGGCTACTGTGCAGGCCATCCCGGGAACAGTTGGGTGTAGCCGGGAATACAGACAGCCACTGGAGTATGCCCACTCTAGATTGGGAGGGGCGGGCACATCAGATGTTTGGCATATGCCTTGTGTGGGGGCATGAGGAGGACAGTCCCCATAAGCGTTACATTTTAGGGCAGTGGGCCACACATAGCTGGTATTACTACACAGACAGCCCTGTACCAAAGCTTCCTGAATGGGGCGGGGCATGTATCATCACAATAATGGCCTTTTATCTATATTTTACATTGCATTTCTGTTTGGCAGTCCCAAAGTGTTGGTTTTTTTTTTTTACTGGTGGGTGCCCCATTCCTTTGCGCAATCCAGTCAGGTCCCCATGTGCAATTGAGGGGATGTTTTTCCCAGGCTCCCTTGAACCCTGGTTCTTGACAAGCGTTGGGGCAATTGCTACCATTACTCTCGGGGTGTTTAATACACCAGGTGGCGTTTAACAGTTCAGTATATTGCAGGGAATGATCATCTGTTTTCCATTGGTCATGATGTTCAGTAATTCCCCAGGGAACATTAAAGCATGGCATTGTACCATTAAAACTGCACCCCGTGGCGTTATTAGGGGGTAGGAAGAGGTAATTACACTTTGCCTTCCATATTGAATTGGCATTTATTGCGCCAGGTGACCAGCTATAGATGGTATGAGTGTGACCTCCATCCTTTCCATCCGTTCCCCAGGCCCGGCTGGAATTATTGCACTGTTGCCATGTGAGTTCAAGGGTTAGTGATATATTAGTGGTTTGCACAAAGATTGGTAGGGGCTCCTCTACTGACTTAGGGCTGGGCAGACAGGCTGTTATTGAAGTTAAGTTCACCATACGTGCAAATCCCACTATCAGTTGGGCCACCACCTTGCTGTCCAGGTTCTTGTTGTCCATGCCCGCTGTTGTTACTGCCATCAGTGGGAGTGTCCGAATAGTTTGCTTTTCCATAGTCCTGCAAGAGGACACAAATTGCACCTCGGGCCTTGGGACCGGGTCTCAGAAATTAGGAATTATCCATCGAGTACTTATGCGATGGCCTTTCCCTTTCCTATCTAAGGCCTCCCAGGCATGTAAGCCTCTGGGTTTCGCCAGGATCGTGGGTACAGTGCCAACAGAGGGCAGTTTTACCATGACGGGTTGGCCTGTATGTTCTCAATGGGAACTGGCCCTTTTGCTTGTCCGGTTTGGGAGCGTCGCCCGTTAATGGTCCCGTAGGACAAAAATGAGGTAGGTACCATCGTTTGCCTGCCAGCATATCGAATCCCAATATGTTTCCCTTATAAGGGCTCAGAGCCACCTCCACAAGTTTCGGTCTCTATCGGGGCAGGTGCACCTGCCACACAGGTTAACTAAACACTCTTCCACCCCTCCATCCAAAACAGAGGGCAAGTCTCTGAGACCGAGATAGAGATAGGGCAGGTACGTGCAGAGGCAAGAGAGGAAAAAAGCTTACTTAAGAACATAACTTTTGGTTCTTAAAACAGTTAGCAGCATACAGTGAAGAGAAAGTGCAATCAGAGAGCAGAACACCTTAGCCAAGCAGCACCTCCTGACCCTGCCCACCTTCCCCTTTAAGCAGGGTGTATGCTGCAGCCAGAGAAACCGTTGCAAAACTGCGGCTTCTGGCAACTTATTCCTGAAATGCACTAGTTTTCTTTTGGAGAACTGCAATACTGGGATGGATTCCCCAGTGCTCAAAACTCAGTAGTGTCTATTTCAACCATGGGCTTAAAAGTATACATCATATGCTGTAATTTGAAGAACTCAGTCCATAAAAACCATGATTAAACAACAAACAATAGATAAGCCAAAAAGGGGGGCAAAAAAGGAAGAAACCATACACACAGGGAGTCCAATGGCTAACCAATTTCTATCAAAATGTCCATCGCAAGTGAGTGGTGTATCGTGAGAGATCCACTGTTTACATTTCCAATACTATAAACAGTATCCTGTTTTTCATAACATGACATGCAGCATCCAAACCACAGAAATGTAGAAAAGGCACAGGCAAGGAGAAACACATCTTCATAGCATTACATTCAATAGCTGTTTAACGGTGAGCCTTCTTTTAGAGCTGTCCAACAATGCTGACTAATCCAGGTGACCTGTTTAATCAGACTTAATTGTCAAAAGGATTAACAATATCTAAGTAAAACAAGGCATGTATACATTAAAGAAAACAGCATGGAACTGTACTGCTTGTGAACTGTTTACAAAAACATACAAGATGTTGGATGGCACAAAGTATATAGTGCTAATAGAAACTGTTTAAGCTAAGCGCTTAACATAAACTGTCCATCTCTACCTGTAACAAAGAATATTTTAGGGGATTAAAAAACCCATTCCTTATGAAAAATAATGCTCTGAGCAAGAGGAGAATGGCCGACTGGCTCCCAAAACTGGTGACTGATTACGAGTCAAAGCAGAGTAAGCTGCTGCTCTTGCACCCTTCACTACATGGGGAGCATCCTGCCTGTTTAGCTGGTATTGAGGCAACTGGTCACAGTGAACTATCCAGGGGTGACTGAGGACTTGGGCTGCAGTCAGTCTTTGATGTGGGTTAACATGAAGCATTTTTGAAAGAAGGTCCTTAGCTGTATCTGAAACGGTATTCCAATAACCACCGCTGAGAGACAACTTCCCGCTACCTATTCGGGCCAAAATCTCCTCTGGGGTATCATCAGGACCCGTTACAAAAGGAGGGTAGCCAGCAAGCATGGTATAAAGTAGAACACCAAGGCTCCATATGTCCCATGCAGCATCGTAACCTTGCCTCTGTAAAACCTCTGGTGCAGCAAAACTTGCTGTGTAACATGGACTCCTCAGAAGACCATTTTCTACTCGTAGTTGTTTTGCAAGGCCAAATTCACAAAGTCGAATGGATTCTGGATTACCAGATTCATCAACATAAAGAATATTGCTAGGCTTCAGCTCTCCATGAACAACCCTTGCGCATGGAGGTACTCAACCGTTCTTGTTATTGTGAACAGAACGGCACTAGCTTCTCGTTCCGAGAAAAAAATTTGTCTATGAATTTTATCCAGCAGTTGCCCTCCTTTTCGTAAGTTCTGTTACTATGTATGCGTATTTTCCATCATCATGCACATCTTTTAGGGTAATAATATTTGGATGGTGGCCATAGCGCAGTAGGATTTCAATCTCCTTTCTTGGATCTCTTCTACTCTTGTCTATAATCTTTACAGCATATTCCATGTTTAAAGCTTTATGAATACATCTCTTATAGACAGAGTAAGACCCAACTCTGATATCTTCCTTCACTTCGTATCTATCAGTAAACTGAATGCTGTTCCTGTGCAACTGCTGGACAACGGAATGCACTCCAACTGTCTGCACTGCCTGGCTTTCGTCATTTGATGCAATAGCTACAGAACTAAATCCCCGAACAAGTTGATGCGCATTAGCACTAGGTGGGAGACCAGGCAAATCTTCTGGAGTTTTTGCTGTAAACTCAGGGTCAAAATAAAACGTATCTTCAGGTCTGCCAGTTGCAGGTTTAAAAGGGGGATCAACTTCTCTCCTGTACAATCTATTCCAATCTATTTTGGAAAAGAATGCATGCCTCTTAATTTCTTCAACTCCATCTAGGCCTGCTCCTAATCTGTTTGCTGGGTTTCTTTTGAAGAGCATTCGCAGAAGACTCTCTGCTTCCGGGCTCAAGAACTGGGGCATTCCAAGTTTGGCCTCGAGAATCAGTGTCATGGTTTCTTTTCTGTCTTTGCCTTGGAAAGGCAGAGTACCAGTGAGCATTTCAAACATTACAACACCAAAAGACCACCAGTCTGCGCTCCGTGTAAGGCCTCCGCTCTTAATGACTTCTGGCGCCATATATTCCACTGTTGCACAGAAAGAGAAGGCTTTTTTTTCACGATCAATTGACACCTCACTTAAGCCAAAATCTGCTAATTTGATATGTCCTTCCTCATCAAGAAGGATGTTTTCTGGTTTTAGGTCCCGGTATATTATTCCACCACTATGTACATGGTCTAAAGCAAGTGCTAATTCTGCCAGGTAAAATTTAACATCGTCTTCTGTGAACATCACCCTACGTTCTCCACATGCTCCAATTGCCTCTATTAAATTTCTTAGGGCTGTTTGGCAATGGGCTCTGTCTCCGGCCATATTATAGTTCCCGTTCGGATTTAGTGTCGGCCACGGATTTCTCCCTCCTCCCACCTGTCGTGCTAATTCCGCATCCTTAGTTAATACCTTCTCTCTTTCATCTGGGCAGAATGATTCTCGGAATAAGATTTGGGTGTCCCCCGGTTAGGATTGTGTCCCGTGCAGAGATTTGACAATAACTGTGCCCGTGTTTCTGCATCCTCCCTTAATCTTGGCATTGTACAGCCCCATAAGGCTAAATCATTTGGGTTCCACGATGGATTAGTATAAACCGTCGATGTGGGGCATGCATAGTCACCCCCTGGCCGTAAAGCGGCCAGATTAGTCAAAACATTTGAAACCATGGGGCAAAGTCCCACCCTTGCTACAGGAAGGTCTGGGGGGAGGTCGGTACAGGGACTGTAAGGTGGGGCAGGAGTCGGGGAGGGCCTTGTCTGGTCGTCGTTCGGGGCTGTAGCCTTACCTACGGCCAAAGTTACCTTACAGGTTAGTTTTTCCCTCAGCCCCTTTTGCCTCCCTGGATGTTGTCTCTCCCGCACCCATTCATCCCACACATACCAATAATCCATG
Source organism: Gymnogyps californianus (assembly GCF_018139145.2). Classification (NCBI taxonomy): domain Eukaryota; kingdom Metazoa; phylum Chordata; class Aves; order Accipitriformes; family Cathartidae; genus Gymnogyps; species Gymnogyps californianus. The sequence continues at coordinate 2,552,873 of NC_059496.1, forward strand.
TGTCCCGGGAACCGGTACTGAAGTTGGTCTCGCACAAAGGTCAGTCGATGTTGGTCAAAACTCCCTTGTGGTGGCCACTGATCTTCAATATCTCCATGGCGGGTGATGAATGGCCACCATTGTTGACATAGAACTACTGCGTCCTCCTTCAGTAGTGAATTTGCACCACAGATTTTTTCCCAGTTTTGTAATATCTCTGCTAAGGGCGTCTCCCTCTCTACTCCAGTTACGTTACTCATGATTTAATCCGGGTGGGACTCAACCCCCCCCTTTAAAATCTCTCAAAAACTCTCTAATCTGGGCAGGACTCGAACCCCCCTTTTAATCAGACGTCTTCTGTTGATCAGACTGCGTACAAACTCGTGTGCGATTTATGCTGATCAGGCTACGCACCTCGGGCGGGACTTGAACCCCCCCGAATTCTGTCCTTTTCCCTATATTGAATTTAGATTTAAGGGATTTAACACTCACCACTCGAGCAATTCGGTGCGTCCCGTGTCCAAAATCCTCGGGTGAACTCACCCTGTGCTGCCAGTCAGAGGTTTGGATCCAAGAGGTTCCGAGAGTGACCTAGGGTCCCATCTGGGGTGCCAAACTGTTAAGGGGGAAGCCGCTGCCCGAGCATTCACACACCAATCAAGGAGTCGCACACACACCACCCGAGACTTTAACTGCTAGGACCGGCGTCCCTTCGCAGCGGGCGACTCCAGTGAGCCGACGGGTGCCCCTTTCGACTCCTCACATACACACACACTCACCCTCGGGCGCTTCTTCTTCCCTCAGGCTCCAGCCAAGGTTCCCCAAAGCAGACTCTCTAATCAAGGCCTTCAAAATAAAAGCCTAATTTACTCTATCTATGGTGCCCAAATTCAGACAGCTCAAGCTGGCTGTCTCTGGAGAGGGAACCTGAACACCACAATCCCTGGGCAATTATGCCCTTACAATCTAAATTCCCACCCCTCACACCATAGTCTGGCCCAATGGTAAGATCGAGTCTGGGGTCATCTTCTCTCTCATTGGGTGCTTTTTCTCGTCTCTCGGCTGGTTCTTCCTGCTGTGTTTTAGGCTACTTGTTACTATGTCTCCTTTTCCTGGGGCAAACTGGCTCTGGGGCTTTCCAAATCTTCTTACTCCTGCCATCAGATTATAGGTGAACGTTAAGCAACAGCATTAAGCAAGTTATGAGTCCTGCTTTATCATGAAGGACTACTTTTAAGCAGCTAAACAAAGTCCTTAAAGCCCTACAAAACATATTAACAGCCTCTCTAATTTCTATACGTTCCTGTGCTATTACAGCCTAACAGCCTTATGCCATTATTGCCACATGCTGTTTAGGTCTCGTTCGGGTGTGGTCTGCATGGTCCCGTAGCTCTGCTTTGCCACCTTCCACAACACTCGATCACTGATTGCTGATAGAAATGGGAAGCTCTGGCAAGACTGAGAGAATGAGGGGAGCGTTCTGTTGCTAAGCAAGCCCCGAGCCTCAGCGCTGGTGGGGCTGTGAAAGGGCTGCCAAGGGAAGGTGAGGGCCAGCAAGAGTTTTCAGTCCTGGCACCTTCCCTGTGGGAGCACGGCAGGAGCCCCACAAGGAACCGCACAAAGCTGGCAGGGAATGGCACGGGGCCGTGGCTGGAGCAGAGACTGTGCCTTCCACTTTACCTGAGAACAACATGGCCACTAGGAAGCGAGTGCTGGAAACTACAGCTCCCAGCATGCCCTGGGAACCAACATGGCCACCCATCAGCCTCGTACCCCAGGACTACAGCCCCTGGCATGCCACTGGGCGCTCCTTCCTCCTGTCTGACCCTGCGGGGACACCGTCCCCCCGGCTGGACCCCACTCCTCCACAGGCCCCATGGCCGCCTCCCGGGGCAGCCCCAGTCCCAGTCCCAGAGCCTTGGTGGAGCAGGGAGGAGGAGGAGGAGAGAGGGACAGAGGGGCAGAGAGGGGTGGGGTGGGGCGGAGGAGTGGCAGGAGAGGGATGGGAGCAGGAGAGAGGGACGGCGGAAGAAAGCAGGAGCTGGTCAGGGAGTGGAGAAAGGAAACCCCTGGTGAGGAGCGGGCCCAGGGCCAGGGAGAAGGGGATGGAGGGGAAGGGGCAGGGGGCAGCCAGGAACATGGTGATGAGCAGCAGGACAGAGGGACAGAGAGGGCAGAGGAGGGCAGGAGGAAGGACAGACAGAGGGAGCGACACAGGCAGGGTGAGGGAGTGGGGCACAGGGACAGCTAGATGGAAAAGGCAGCAGGAGAGCGGAGTGGCAGAGAAATGGGAGAGGGAGCAGGACAGAGGCACAGAGGGGAAAAGGCTGAGAGAGAGAAAGGGAGAGGCAGGGGACAGAGCGCAGGACAGAGAGCAAGAGAAGGGTGGGAAACAATCCGGAGGCTGAGAAACACAGAGAAGGATGCGGGTCAGGAGAGGGAGGCAGCGAAGGACAGAACAGCGATGGCCTCCAGGCTGGAGCCGGAGGAAGAGTGAAAAGGGCCGGGGAGCAGGCGAGAGGCCCAGAGAGAAAGAGAGAAGGCCAGCCAGCCGACGGGTGTCCCTGTCACACAGCTGATTTGGGGGTGGCAGGTCTCTTGTGCAGCTCTTTGGGAGTGGGGGAAAGAAAAGCAAATTGCTCCTTTTCGATCTTTGTCCCCAGGGAGAGCCAGTGGAGACATGCTGTGCACTGGAGAGCATCCTGCAGGGAGGTGACAGATGTTTGCGGAGCGCTGCTTAAGCTGAGACCCACCTGACAGCAAAGGCACGCGCTGGCCACAGAGCATCCCAGGTGAGCTGATTGTCTTGGAGGCCAGCAAAGCAGCCTTCCTCTGCCCCTGGTTTTTGGTGAGAGATGGAGCAGCGCAGAGCTGCTTCTCAGGCATCCAGGCCTGACGAGAGTTTCCCTGTGCCCCCAGGAGAGATCCTGCTCCCAGGAAGCACCTCCCCATCAAGCAAAGGCCATATCCAGCCACCTGGCTCTGGGCATGGCTGCCCCAAGGGGTGTCTCAGGGAGGACGGGCTGATGTGCTTGGTGGCTCTGACACAGAAATGATGAGCTGAAGCCCCGTGGTGATGGCGGGCCAGTTGAAAGTCTCCAAGTGCCCCAGCCTTTCTCCCCGGGAGTGTTTAAGGCAGGCACTTTTTCCGGGGGTGACAGGTGATGTGAAGAGGGATGCTGTCCCATTCCCATTTCAAAGTTGTGACTTCTGAGAGGCGGGGCCACCTGAAGGCCCAGCCGGAGATCTCCAGGGAGTTTGGGTTCATTTTTTGGATATCTTCGGGCTACAGTGTGCTAGGGTTCTGGGATGCTAGGGTGACAGTGTGCAAGGGTTACAGAGTGGTAGGGTTCTGGGATGCCAGAGTTTAAGTGAGTCAGGATTAAAGCGTGCTATTATTCTGGAGAGGATCTGAGTTTGTTGGGCCTGGGTTCCTGGGGTTATGTTATTTTTGGCTTCTCTTGTGTTCTGGGTGGATTGCTTTTTTGGAGAGTCCTTTTTTAGCTTGTTTGGCTGTTTAGGGTTTGGATAGGGGCCTTTGATTTGTGTATGTTGTGGCTTCGGGTTGGCTTTTTTTTACAGTTCTGGTGGTTTATGTTGTGTTTTCTGTCTTGTAACTACCATTTGTGGTCTGGTGTGTGTGACCAGCTTGGCCAGTGTCACTTCTGCTGTGGTCCAACTCATTTCCAGTAAGTCGGTAGGTGGGTGGGTGGGTGGGCAGGTAGGGAGGTAGGTAGGTCTGGAGGACTTGCGGTCCATAGCGGATGACTGCTGGAGGAGTAATGGGCACTTCTGGGGTGTGGGAGGACTTCTGGCCCATAGGTAATGACTGTCGGAGGAGTAAGTGTGCTTCGTAATTTGTGTGGACTCCAAATTCACGGTCATTTGTCCTGCTTTGAAGAAGAGCCGTGGGAAGACACCAGCCACCTGGAAGGACAAGGGTTTCCCCGAGGGTACGTGGCTTTTTGGTTTTTGCTTTTGAGTAAGCAGCCTGCAAGGAGGCTGCTATCGTTAAGTTTAATGATGTTTTGTAAAGTCGTGGACTGAGTATCACGTGACTTGAAACATCGCTGAAAACATGGTGCAGGGTTGTCTGCGTGTTCTGGGTGCTTTGGTTTTGAACATCTGCTCGTGGGGGTAACTTCATACTGTCCTTAGCTCCTATCTCAAGGCACGACATGTGCTTAAGGCAAGGTTCATCATCCACGATAGTGGACGTGAAGCCGTATTTCAAACAGACTTCCTGATCATTTTTAATTTTTTCGGGCCAGGCTCTTCTCAGATCTGATTCATTCATGCTTGGTTTTGCATCTTCATGTGGTTGGCAAAGAGCTCGTAGGAGGAGCAGGAGAAGGGTCAGCGCTGCCGTTTCCACGTCGGTCACTTGTGCTGGCGTTATCAAGGTTATCTTCGATGTGCCGTTTCTTTGCAGGAATCTCTTTTTAAGCCACTTGTCCATTTTGTGAGGGGTAGTGGACTCCCAAAGGGAGACCCTTTGTTCCTCATTAGTGCCTCGGGGGTTTCCCTGCCGTTTTTGTTTGCTTGCTTGCTTTTTCTTTGCTGTGCTGAATTTAAAGAACTTCTTTTAGCTCTTTGGGTTTCTGTCCTTAAAGGAAGCGTCTAGGATTTCTACCCAGGAGTGAACTGTCCAGAAAGGAGTGTCCTGGTACACTGCTGTCAGCCTTCAGTCTAGTGAAATGGTGTCATGGCGTATGTTGAAGAGTCATGTAACTCAAATGCATTTGAAATATACAGGCTTTGCCCTTGCTCCAATCATGACTGATTGCTGATAGAAATGGGAAGCAGGTCCATGCCCTGTAGCTCCCCAGGCCTCTTCTCAGGCATTTGCCAACGTGTTTTGTCCTGCTGTGGAGGGAGCTGAAGGCCTGGGCAGCAGCCCCAGACTCCACCAGGGTAGATCCCCCAAGAGTTTGGTGCATGTTGGAGGCAGGTCCATGCCCGGTAGCTCTCTGGAACTCCTCCCAGGAATATCCAGGAGTCTTTTGGTTTCCTTTGGAGATGAGCGACTTCCCAGGTAGCAGCCCCAGAATCTTCTAAGGTAGCTACGCAAAGAGCATTGTGTATGTTGGGGGCAGGTGCATTCCTGTTTTTGCGTCAGGACTTTTCCCAGACATCTGCCAGAGTGTTTTGAGTTTCCTGACAGGCAGCTAAAGCCCCAGGTAGCAGCATCACAATTTTCCTCTTCCGTTAGCTGAAGAGTTTTCTTTGTGTTGGAGGCAGGTCTATGCCCGGTAGCTCCTCAGGACTCCTCCGAGGAACGTCCAGAGTGTTTTGGCCTCCCCTGGAGACAGCTGAATTGCGCAGGTAGCCATCCCAGACTTTTGCAAGGTAGCTACGCAAGGTGTTTTGTGTGTGTTGGAGTCAGGTCCGTGCCCTGTATCTGTCTGGGACTCCTCCAAGGCATCTGCGGGAGCATTTGGGCTTTCTCTGGAGACAGGTGAATTCTAAAGTAGCAGCTGCAGACTCTTCCAAGGTAGCTAGTCGAGGAGTTTTGTCCATGTTGTAGGCAAGTCCATTCGTGTTAGCTCTCCAGGAATTTTCCCATTCATCTCCAGAAGTGTGTTGGTATTGTGAGGTGCTTGTGTTGTCCTATTTCCCTGCAGATGTGATAGGGAAGAAGGAGGAACCTGGCTTGTGCAGGTGCTTGTGAGGTCCTAGGTGCGTGAGTGATAGGGCAGGAGCTGGCCCCGAGCTTGAGCAGCTGCTTTTGATGTCCCATGATGCCAAGTAGATGCTAGTTTAGAAGCAGGCCCCTGCCCTGTGCAGCTGCTTACGTTTTCAGTGAGTAGTTGATAGGGCAACTGGGTTGTGCAGGTGCTTGTGGTGTCACAGGTGGTTGAGTAGGTGTTAGGGCAGGAGCAGGCCCCTGGTTTGAGCTGCAGCATATGTTGTCAGTGGTGGAGCAGGAGGTGATAGGGCAGGAGTGCGCAGGTGGCTTGTGCAGGTGCTTGTGAGGTCAGTGTTGGCTGTGTAGCAGTTAGGGCAGGAAGCTGGAGGTGGCTTGTGGAGGTGTTTGTGATGTCCCTGGTGGGTGAGTAGGTGATAGGGCAGGAGCAGGGCCCTGGCTTGTGCAGGTGCCTGCGACGTCAGTGCTGAGTGCTGAGGTGGTTGGGCAGAAGCAGGCCGCAGGCTTGCAAAGGTGGTTTTGAGGTGAGTGTTTTGTGAGGATGTGAGTGGGACTGAAAGGAGAGGTGGCTTGTGGAGGTGCTTGTGTTGTGGTATTTCCGTGGAGATGTGCTAGGGCAGGAGGAGGCCCGTGGCTTGTGCGGGTGCTTGTGAGGTCGCAGGTGCGTGAGGAGGTGTGAGGCCAGGGGCCAGCCCCAGGCTTTTGCAGGTTCTTGTGAGGTCGTAGGTGCATGAGTAAGTGCTAGGGCAGGAGGTGGCTTGGGCTGAAGGAGGTGCTTGTGATGTCCCATGCTGGCAAGGAGATGGTAGTTTAGGAGCAGGCCCCTGCCCTGTGCAGTTGCTTGTGTTGTCATTGGTGGCAGAGTAGTTGCTAGGGCAAGAGGTTGCAGGTGGGTTGTGCAGGTGCTTGTGATGGGAGAGGTGGTTGCATAGGTGTTAGGGCAGGAACATGCAGGTGGGTTGTGCAGGTGGTTGTGCTGTGACATGTGCCTGAGGAGGTGCAAGGGTAGGGGTAGGCCTGTGTTTTGTGCAGGTGCTTGTGATGTCGTAGGTGTTGTGTTGGGTTTGTGTGGCAGGGGTTTGTGTAGAGGGGTGGGGCTCGAGGGGTGGGTCCTGTGAGAAGCTGCTAGAAGCTTTCGCGGCTGCAGTTCGGAGCCGCCTGTGTGCAAGGGGGAGGCAATCAGCACCGGTGGTAGGTGTTCTGGGATAGCATATTTCAGAAGGGGAGAGTGTGGTGGAAAAAGAAGGAAGGGGAGGTGCAGCGATGAGAGGAGTGGGATGTGCGAGAAAGAAGCTGCGGAGCCTGAGGTGAGTGAAGAAGGAGAGGAGGAGGTGCGGGGGAGCAGAGATTGCCCTGCAGGCCGTGGTGAGAGGGCAGGCTGTGTCCCTGCAGGCCATGGAGGTTAATGGTGGATGAGAGATTCCCCTGCAGGCCGTGGAGGACGCGAGGGTGGAGCCGGTGTGTGGGCCCGAAGGCGGCCGTGAGTGCGTGGGCAAGGGCACGCTGGAGCAGGTGGTGGAGGCCTGCAGGGAGTGCGTGGCAAGGAGTGGTGTTGGAGAAGGTGGTGGAGGGCTGATCCCCGTGAGAGGGATCCCATGGTGGAGCAGCGGAAGAGTGTGAGGAGCCCTCCCCCTGAGGAGAAAGGAGCGTGAGAGCCAATGTGGGATGAAGTGCCTGCAAGCTCCATTCGCCGTTGCCCTGGGCCGCTGTGGGGAGGAGGTGGAGGTATGGTGAGCAAAGGTGAGGGCGGGAAGAAGGGAGGGGTGGGGGGACGGTGTGTTTTTAAGATTTGGTTCTCTTTCTCCTTCTGCTAGTGTGATTTGCTTGGTAGGAAATGAAATGGATGTCTTTTTTCCGCAAGTGGAGTGTGTTTTGCCTGTGAGCATAATTGTTGAGTGATCCGTCCGTGTCCTTGTGTGGACTCGCGAGCCTTTGGTTGTATTTTGTCATCCGCATGCCGCCGGAGGGGAGGAGTGAGCAAGGAGCTGCATGGTGCTTTGTTGGTGGCTGGGCTAAAGCACGCCGGTGCTGTTAGTGGGGGATAGGGTGGAAGGAGGCAGTTGGCTTCTTGCTGTGCTTGCGAGGTGAGATGGGCCTGAGTAGGTGGTAGGGCTGGAGCAGGAAGCTTTGATGTGCAGGTGCTTTGGGTGTCGCAAGTGGTTGGGTAGTTGCTGTGTCAGGAGCAAGGTGGTGGCTTCTGGAGGTAGGTGCGATGTCAGAGGTGGCTGAGGAGGTGCTAAGGCAGTGGCAGGCCCCGGCTTGTCGAGGTCCTTGTGATGTGCGTGGTGCCTAAGTAGGTGAATGGGAAGGACTGAAGAGGTGGCTTTTAGAGGTGCTTGTGATGTGAATGCTTGCTGGGTAGCTGTTAGGGCAGGAGGGTGCAGGTGGGTTGTGCAGCTTGTTGTGACATCCTAGGTGGGTGAGCAGGTGCTAGGGCAGAAGCAGGCAGGTGGCTGGTCGAGGTGGTTGTGCTGTGAGTGCTGGCTAAGTAGGTGAATGGGCAGGACTGGAGAGGTGGCCAGTGCAGGTGCTGGGGACGCCCCTGGTGGCTGTGCAGCTGTTAGGGCAGGAGCATGCAGGTGGGTTGTGCAGGTTGTTGTGATGTCCTAGGTGGGTGAGTAGGTGCTAAGGCAGGAGCAGGCCTTGGCTTGTGCAGCTGGTAGTGATGTGGTGTTGGCAAGTCATTGCTAGGGCAGGAGGCAGTCCCTGGTTTGTGCAGCGGCATATGTTGTCAGTGGTGGAGCAGGAGGTGATAGGGCAGGAGTGCGTAGGTGGCTTGTGCAGGTGCTTGTGAGGTCAGTGTTGGCTGTGTAGCAGTTAGGGCAGGAAGCTGGAGGTGGCTTGTGGAGGTGTTTGTGATGTCCCTGGTGGGTGAGTAGGTGATAGGGCAGGAGCAGGGCCTGTCTTGTGCAGGTGCCTGCGATGTCAGTGCTGAGTGCTGAGGTGGTTGGGCAGAAGCAGGCCGCAGGCTTGCAAAGGTGGTTTTGAGGTGAGTGTTTTGTGAGGATGTGAGTGGGACTGAAAGGAGAGGTGGCTTGTGGAGGTGCTTGTGTTGTGGTATTTCCGTGGAGATGTGCTAGGGCAGGAGGAGGCCCGTGGCTTGTGCAGGTGCTTGTGTGGTCATAGGTGGATGAGTAAGTGATAGTGTAGAAGGAAGCACTTGGATTGTTCATGTGCTTGTGATGGAAGTGATGGCTGATGGCTCGCTCACTCCCCCATGATGGGATGGGGGAGAGAATCGGAAGGGTAGAAGTGAGAAAACTCATGGGTTGAGATAAAGACAGTTTAATAGGTAAAGCAAAAGCCATGCACCCAAGTAAAGAAAAATAAGGGATTCATTCACTAGTTCCTCTTTTTCCTCTCCCAACTTCTTGTGCACCCCCAGCCTACTCACTGATGGGGCGGTGTGAGAAGCAGAAGAGGTCTTGACTCTGTGTAAGCACTGCTCAGCAGTAACTAAAACATCCCTGTGTTATCAACACTGTTCCCAGCACAAATCCAAACCATAGCCCTGTACTAGCTACTATGAAGAAAACGAACTCTATCCCAGCCAAAAGCAGCACAGCACCCACACGTGGGTGTGTCCCAGTGTGCGGCTCCCCATTTGGGAGGAGTGGGGGAGAACTGGACAGTGTCCAGGGGAAGCCTGCCAAGGTGGGAGTTGGAGCCTCAAGCACATGACCTGTGTAGAGGGACTGAGGGACCTGGGCTTCTTTGGCCCGGTGGCATGGAGGCAGTATAGGAGTAGTCTGAGAGTGATTGAAGGATGGCTTAAGAGGTGATGGAGCTTTTCCTCGTAGTGGAAAAGAGCATGAGAAAGAAAGAATGCCACTAAGTGCAGCTTGGGAGGTTGAGACTGGATATGAGGAGAACGAAATGTCACTCCAAGGGCAGTGCTGTGGTCTAATCGGCCACCCTGAGGAAATCTGGAATAGTCCATGGCTTTGTGTTTGAAGGAACGTCCAGGGAGGACGGAGAGATGTCAGTAAGGGTAGTGAGATGCTCAGATGAGAGCAAGGTGGAGGAAGCAAGGTGGATGTCTACAGCCTGCAGGGAAAGAGGCCCAGGTGTGGGACACCATAGGACAGCCAGTGGTTATGCTGATCGAGGGCTCAGGCAAGGCTAAAAGCCGCCAAGAGAGCCGAGGTCTTTCTCCCCTTGGCTGTGGCTGTTATCTCAACCACCAAGGCCTACGAGGAGACGCTTTAACCTTATGACACCAGGACCTCATTCCCACGCGCCCCACCCAGGAGAGACCCATAAGCATTGTACCTGTCCTGGTTTTGGCTCGGATAGAGTTAATTTTCTTCCTAGTAGCTGGTATAGTGCAGTGTTTTGGATTTAGTAGGAAAATAATGTTGACAACACACTGCTGTTTTTAGTTGTTGCTAAGTAGTGTTTATCCTAAGCCAAGGATTTTTCAGCTTCTCATGCCCAGCCAGCAAGAAGGCTGGAGGGGCACAAGGAGTTGGGAGGGGACAAAGCCAGGGCAGCTGACCCAAACTGTCCAAAGGGCTATTCCATACCATATGACATCATGCCCAGTATATAAAGTGGGGGAGTTGGCTGGGAGGGGCAGATCGCGACTCAGGAACTAACTGGGCATCGGTCGGTGAGTGCTCAGCAATTGCATTGTGCCTCACTTGTTTTGTATAGTCTAATCCTATTATTATTATTATTATTATTATTATCATTATTTTTCATTCCTTTCTCTCCTATTAAACTGTCTTTATATTAACCCATGAGGGTTTTTTTTTTTCCTATTCTCTCCCCCATCCCACTGGGTGCGGGGGAGTGAGCGAGCGGCTGCGTAGTGCTTAGTTGCTGGCTGGTGTTAAACCACAACAGTACCATAGTCCTGCAATTGGCATTGCGCATCCCTGCATTGCAGTGCCCCAGGAAGAGCCCTGAGCAACATGTGAGGGACAGGATCTCCGTTCCCAGGGGCTGGGGGTCAGGGCTTGGCCCTTTGCCTTCAAGGAACACGTGAAAGTTTACTCAGAATCTGTTCCTTTACATCGCCTTTGTCTACTTGTCATCACTTTCTCCTGTTTTCTGCTCTAAGCAGCCCCTGGGGAGGCTTTGTCAGTAAAGTCCCTCAGCGGGACCCATTAAGGCTCCAGGAAACTTCGGAGCTGGCATCTGACTTAGACATCTTGAGAGGTTTCTTCAACTTCCTCTCAGTGTCTGAGGTTCATGGACTCAGCACCAAATACACCATGGGGCTCGTTAAAACACAAGAAGCCATGTCTCTTCCCATGGTTTTCTGCAAGTGTTCAAGACCTGGGCAGCTAAGTGGAGAGGTTTCAGGAGTGCGGTTAAGAGATATAATCGTATGAACAGCTAGTAAAAAAAGAACTTCTCCTTTGAAGTCTTTCTTTTTTTACTTTTTTCCACTCACAGCAAAAGTGTTCACAACATTTTCCAATTGATATTGATGCAGAAGATTTCCTAATGAAATAGGAAAAGCAGGCTCCTTGAGGTCAGGCACTGCATGGACAACATTCCTCCTCACCTCCCCAGCCCCACCCTTTCTCTCATGGGCCGCCTGGGACTCGCATCACTTCTCCTGACATCAGACTTCTCCACCCAAGTCTGCAGCTGGAGGTTACAGCCTCTTTTGCACCAACTCCCACCTGCTTTCCTTAGAGACCTGGCTGCACACAGGCACAGCAGGCTTTCTCTTCATTGCCACCAAACAGAAGGAAAGCATGGTAAAATTTAACAACCAACCAACCACACTCCTCAACTCTGTGCTCCATTCAAGCTGCCTCCAGTGAGGTTCACCACCCACACGGGGTAACCTCACTGGAAATGTTTTAGACAGAGTGATAGGAGAGGATAGGTATAAACAGAATGTAGGAGTTGGCTGAAGAGTCAATTAGACTGCTGAGAGACAAGGGCAGGCTTGTAACTCCCTGAAGCTCAAAGCAGCACCTGGGTGGTTGAGAGGGATCTGGCTGAGCAAGGAGTAAGGGGAGGGTGGAACAGGAGAGCAATGGATAGGGCACAGGTCCAGATAGTCTGCTGAGAAGATGCCTGTAGAGTGGTCGTTTCATCAGGACAAGTGGAAAGATTTGGGAGATTAAATACAGAGTATAATGGCCAGAGTCTCAGCAATGCAAGTACAAGGGAAGGTGCATATTTCTTCTCCTGCGATTAATATACTTCCTGGAAATTCCCATTTTGGCACGGTAGGAAAACATTGTCATTGGAGTAAAAGTATTCAGTTATCTCAGCTGGTGAAAAGGTGCTCCTGTGCTTTTTACAAGTTGCAAGCAGTTCTTCCTCTTTCCAGGCAGAGCTCAGCTGTCTGACCATGGACACGAAGTGCCACTTGCAGAGGCCCCAGTGTAGGCGAGGTGTTTGCCTGGGACTGGCCGCTGTCAGACAGGGCAGGAGGTCTCCTGCAGAAGACCAGAGCCCCTCAGAGGCTGCTGATAGAGGCCGGGCAGAGGGTCCCAGGGCACCTGAACTGGCACCAGGTGCCGGTGTCCCTGTGACGGGAGGCATCTGTGTCCCTGTAGCTGCATCCCAGATCCGTTTGGGAAATGGCTTTTCCTTCTAAAAAAAGAAAAGGTCACAAAATCCCCCCAAAGACTGGTATATTAAATCAGAATGAACCAAAACAAGGAGGACAAGAACACAAAGAATTTCAAAAGATGAAAATTATACTAAACTATTTCTGCCCTTTAGATCTTTTTCTTTACTTCTTCATTGTTTTGTTTTTTATGTCAAAATTGTCTGACCATTTCTATCATAATCAGGCCTGCAGCGTTAAAAGAGAGAGGTCTGTAGTCCAACCGTCTGTTCAAAGCAGGGTCAGGTATACATTCAGACCTGGTTGTTCAGGGCTTAATCAAGTTGGGTCTTGAAAACCTGCAAGGACGGAGGACTGTACCTTCTCCCAGGGTGACCAGTGCTTGTTCCAATGCATGGCTGGCCTTCTGGTGAAAAAGGTGAGGGCTCCCTTGCTGTGAGGTGCCCCTCAGCCATGCCTTCTCCAGGCTGAACAAGGCCAGGTTCATCAGCCTTTCCTCACAGGGAAAGTGATCCAGCTCCCTGAGCATCTTCAGGGCCCTTCACTAAACCCGTTCCAGCTTGCCAACACCTTTCCAGCACTGGGGTTGCGGAAAGTGGACCCAGTGTTCTGGATGTGGTCTAACAAGTTCCAGGTAGAGGGGGAGAGTCCCTTCCCTCCATCTCCTGGCCGTGCTCCTGGTCATAGAGCCCAGGGCCCTGCTGGCCTCCCTTGCTGCCAGGGCACGCGGCGGCCTCCTGTCCAGCTCCCTGCCCACCAAGACCTTTCCCACAGAGCTGCTCCCCAGCCAGGCAGCCCCCAGCCTGTGCCATTGCCAGGGGGAGTCCCCTGCAGGGGCAGACACTGGCACTTGTCCTTGTGGGACTTCCTGAGGTTCCTGTCAATGCGTGCTCTCCTCCTCCTTGAGCCCTTTCACTGAGCAGAGGCCTGGGAGACCTTTTTAGCAAAGACTAAGGCAAAGGCGGCATTGAGTGCCTCAGCCCCGTCTGTGTCTGCTGTTATGAACCCCTTCTCATCATTCAGCAGCCTGTGCCTTGTCCAGCCTTTTACTGCAAACACAGTGGCTGAAGCTCTTCATTTGGCTCTTGATGTCGCCTGCAGCCCCCATCAGCTCCAGGTGAGCTTTGCCTTTCCGAAACACAGACCTGCACGCTCAGGTCATCTTTCTAAATTCCTCCTTCATAGCCTGTCCTTGCTTCCACCTCCTGATCGTTGTGTTAGGGCTCCAACCTGTGACCCGTTCCTGCGCCAGCACAGCCCCACTGCCCAACACATGCTCCCACGGCCCCCCTCATCAGATGCTGCACAGGACAGGGTGTGTTTGGGGTGGAGAAACGTCCCCCACCAGAGTCCCCATAGCAGACCTCAGTGTCCATCCCCACCAGCCCTCCTTCTTTTGCAGCCCCCCAGTGCCTGGCCCCAGCCAAGCCCCAACCGTGTCCCACAGAAGGGTTCACAGACAGCCCTGCTCTGGGGTCTGCCAAGGTCTGGGTAAGAAGAGAGGCTGGGCAGGGCTGGCTCTTCCCCCGACACAGGCACCGAGACCAGCAGGAGGAAGGAGATGGCCCCAGAGCAAAACCACCCATAAACTGGGATGAGGGGCCAGTGCTGGAAATATGCGATGGGAGAGGCTGGGGGGGTGAGGAATGCCCTGGGGCACCTTGTCGGTGTGTCCATGCCACCAAGGGCACAGACCGGCCTCCTCTCTCCTGCAGCTGCATGTCTCGGCTCCCTTCCAGGAGTCTGGGCTCTGCACTACACACCCACTGGAGCGTGTCCTCACCCTGCATGGGCAAACATCAAAGCTAACATTGGTGTTGTCCTCTCCTGGGTGCTTTCCAGCCCCACCTAGCCTCTCCCCAGCTCTTCCCACCTCCCCTGCCTGCTCCCCAGCCCAGCCCCGCAGAGCAGCCCAGTGTGGGCTGGCCCCATGGCAGTGCCCGCTGCATGGTGCTGCAGAGCTCTGGGCATTAACCCCCCAGCCCCAGCCCCTCTGAAGGGCACAGCAGCTGCTGGGGGGCAGAGAGGGGTGTCAGCCTCCCCATCAGCCCCAGGGATGGAGGTTCACCATGGCATGAGGAAATGGAGGTCAGTGAAACTGGAGGACTCCTGGTCTCGGGTCCAGGAGATGCCCACCACACACTGACTGTGCCCCCTCAGTGTCAGCCCCTCTCCCCAGGCCAGCACAGGAGTCCTGGGCAGGTGACAGAGCAGCCGGCCCTGAGCTGGGGCCTGCAGAAAGAGGTTTCTCTTTTTCATTCATTCCTCCCTGCAGGCACACAAATGCTCCCTTGCTCTTCTCCAGGGTCCTCCCTGCTCCCCAGAGAGCCTTTCCCAGGTGAGCGTGTCCGTGCTGGCCTGGCCGGCCGTTCCTGGCTCCTTCCCCATGCTCCCTGCAGGGCCCCAAGCTTGCGGTGCTGCTCTGCAGAGCAAGGGGACTATGGTGCCCTGAGGTCACGGGGTGACCCTCCACTGGCTGTGCTGCTGGGGGAGGGAAGCAGACCCAGGCAGACAGGGTTCACTGCTGCTGAGGCCCTTTCCATCTTCCCTTGATGGCTCCAGGGCCAAGGAAGGGGCTAGGCAGAACCATGGGGTGTCTCCACTGGCACAAAAGGCAAGGGAGGTCTGCACTAGATCCAGCCCGTGGGATTTCCAAGAGGATGTCCTGACCCACTCTCCAGTCTTGTGTCCCTTTGCCTTCTGGCTCCTCACAGCCTCTCCTGGCATTGCAGGGCCCTCATTAGCCCATGGTGTCCTCAGGTTCACCTTTTCCTCCAGAAGACTCCACCTTGGACGGTCACTCCTTTTATGAGGTGCCACTCACTAACCACCCACACTCACATACTGTCCCTGGAGATCCCCCTGAGCAACCCTGGCAGCTCCCAATTCCTCTCCAGGACGGCATCTGTCATCAGCCCCACTGCAGGTGGGACAGTGCCCGGCAGATAAATCAAAGAGCAGTTGCTGTCTGCATGGACATGTGCAACCAAGAAGGGAGGTCTTTGTCCAGCCCTTGGTCCCTAACAGATCCCCCTGGGACTCGGAGCTTGTCCCCCTGAATCCATGGAGATCTCTAGAAGAGCAAAAGTCCTTTTGAGGGAGCAGCTCCTTGGGTGTATTCCTGACACCAGCTTTGGAAGAGGCCTCCAGCCTTCTGGCCCTGCCCTGAAGAGCCCCTTTGGTTATGGGGTGCTTGCACGGAGGCCAGCTCTGACACAGTGGTTCCCATTGCCCGCTCCTGCCTGCAGCCACAGGGATGCCACTGTGGACACAACGGGACTGTCAGGAGTTACACAAGAGCCTAGGGGTAACACAAATGCAAGGGTACGGCGGGAGAGTGTGGAAGTGAGGCGAGAGCAGCACTGAAAAGGCCACGTCCTGCTGCTGTCCTTGGCCATGGCTCCAGGGAAGCTGCTGCCCCAACTCACAGGCAGCAGAGAGGCAGTGCCCGCCGAGGCGGAGAGGGGCAGCCCCAAGGGCCACTGGGGCTGCTCGTCCATGGGGCAGCTGGGCCCTTGGCTCCTGAATCCCTTCTGCCTGCTGGGGCTGGGCCCCAAGCTCCAGAGGAGATCAAAGAGATGAGAGGAGAGGCAAATGATTACATTCTGGCTTCTTTCTCTACGCAAAGAGCCTGGTTCCTGATGTACATTAGGTTTACCAGACAGAAAAAAAAGGTTCTAAGCTTAAGAAGAAGTTGTATGAACAATATATAATGACAACGAATATTCTCACAGGTTTAACAAACAAATACAAAAGAAAGAGAAGAACAAAAGATAGGCTGGGATTTTCCTGAATTGCTGGGAGTTAGAGGAGGATGGTGGGCACCTTATTAAAGCTGGAATAATGTGTATTCCTGTACTTTCCTCAGGGCATCCTTGATCTCCTTGTTCCTCATGCTGTAGATGAGGGGGTTCACTGCTGGAGGCACCACCGAGTACAGAAATGACACCACCAGGTCCAGGGATGGGGAGGAGATGGAAAGTGCCTTCAGGTAGGCGAACATTACAGTGCTGAGGAACAGGGAGACCCCGGCCAGGTGAGGGAGGCACGTGGAAAAGGCTTTGTGCTGTCCCTGCTCCGAGGGGATCCTCAGCACAGCCCTGAAGATCTGCACAGAGGACAGCACAATGAAAACAAAACATGCCAAAGAAAAACAGACACTAACCACGAGAAGTCCAACTTCCCTGAGGTAGGATTGTGAGCAGGAGAGCCTGAGGATCTGGGGGATTTCACAGAAGAACTGGTTAAGGGCATTGCCTTGGCAGAGTGGTAGTGAAAATGTATTGGCAGTGTGCAGCAGAGCATGGAGAAACCCACTGCCCCAGGCAGCTGCTGCCATGTGGACACAAGCTCTGCTGCCCAGGAGGGTCCCGTAGTGCAGGGGTTTGCAGATGGCAACGTAGCGGTCATAGGCCATGATGGTGAGAAGATAAAACTCTGCTGACATCAAAAAGACAAAGAGAAAGACCTGTGCAGCACATCCCAAGTAGGAGATGGCCCTGGTGTCCCAGAGGAAATTGGCCATGGCTTTGGGGACAGTGGTGGAGATGGAGCCCAGGTCAAGGAGGGAGAGGTTGAGGAGGAAGAAGTACATGGGGGTGTGGAGGCGATGGTCGCAGGCTATGGCAGTGATGATGAGGCCGTTTCCCAGGAAGGCAGCCAGGTAGATGCCCAGGAAGAGCCAGAAGTGCAAGAGCTGCAGCTCCCGTGCGTCTGCAAACGCCAGGAGGAGGAATTCGGTTGTGGAGCTGCCGTTGGACATTTGCTTCCTCTGGGCATGGGGACCTGTCCAAGGAGGAAAAGGCAGTGAAGGGTTAGGACTGACTTCTCTGAGCAAAACTTACTCCATTTCTCACAGAACCACCCCCACCCCCCCAGCCTCTGTCCTTCCAGAGAGACCTTCCTGCAGCTCCCTGGCTGGAGCTCTGCTTTTTGGTGGCTGAGGGTGCAATGGGGAGCAAGGGATCCTGCCGTGGGCTCTGGAGGAGTCAGTCCTGCTGTGCACCAACAGGCGGAGAGGAACCTGGAGCGATCGCTGTTTAAATCCCCTCATGAAATCAAAGAGATTTCAGCATTGCCCCTCCCAATTCACCCGCCTGCAGAGCAGAGCTGTGGGGGTTTGGTTGTCTGGCTTTTGCTCCTGTTGCCCTGTCCTACCGGAGGAGTGCTTTTTGAAGGCAGACAGCCTTGGCATTTCTGCTACGCTACAAGTGCTACACTGAGAGTCCTGGGATGCAAACGGGCAGACCCTTAGTGCAGAGAGAGGACAGCCAGCCTGTCCATCAGACTTTTTGTCAGCTGCCCTGGGCTTGCACCTCTTCCATCTGGAGGAGGATCACACCCAGCTGTTCCCTTGAAAGGAAACTGGATACTGCTGAGAGCAGAGGAATCCAGTTTAAACCTGCCCTCCCCAGGAAAGATCTAGGAGCTTTTTGATTCCTTGAAGCTGGGGTGTCTGGCAAAAAGAGTCAGCTTTATCCCCACCCCATGGACAGACAGCATTGCCCAGAGAGCCACAGGCTAGAAGGGGGCTTGGGCATCCTGCTCCCATGGAGACATCTTCATGGCAGGAGCTGCAGGGCCAGTTGCTGAGCTGCAGCTGAGACCCCCATCCCCAGAGAGCCTGAAAACAAGAGCAGCAGCAGCGGGGGCAGGTGGAGAAAGAAGGAGAAATGCCCCAATGCTTCTGCCAAGGGAGGCAAGGCGAGGGAGGGAGAGATGGGCGCTCAGGAGAGTCTCCTCTGCTGGAGCTCGGGGCTGCAGAGGAGGCAGCTCCTGCCCTGGATCCCAGGGCCTTGAGGGCAGAGGCTCTGCTGGGTGGAAGAGGAGACCAGGGGGGCTTGGTAGGTAAAACACATGTTCACTGAAGGGCTAATAGGGCAGTGCCCAAATACCCGCCCCACCAGTCGTTGCTGTCAGCCCGTTTCCCTCCCTGCCAAGGCCTCTGGTGCCTGGAGCTGTCCCTGCCGGGAGCCCTTTCTCTTTCCCCTTATCTCCTCCCTGTCAGTGCTCACAGAGCCCATCCCACCCGCTGTGTGCTCAGCTCTGCCCTGAAGACCCCTCCTGGCAGCAGGACGCTGCCCAGGGGCATCTCTGCATTGGCAAGTCAGGTCAGAGAAACACTGAAGAGAGGAGGGAGCTTTCTGTTGGCCAATGAATGGGTGAAGGAACTTGATCCAGTTCCTCAAAGACCTACTGATCTGTCAGTGTCATGCCGTAGGAGTCTCCTTCTCTTGCCCAAACCTGACAGCCGCATTGCTGTTCCCCCCCAGCCACAGCAGGAAACCGAAAGCACAGACCCTGGAAAGCACCTTTCCTTCCAGGTAGCCCCTGCCTTGATGTGCTTCTTGAAAAGCTGCCTCTGCCAGTGTCGTGGGGGTGATGTGCAGCTGTGAGCAGCCCTGAGCCAGGCAGCACCCTCCTGACAGCAGAAGGACCCTGCCCTGATGGGGGTCTCTCCTTCCACCCACAGCTTCTCCCCACAGCGCCATGGGGAGCTCCCCGGGCAGGCTGAGCGCTGACCCTGGCAGGCAGCAGAGTCCCTGCCCCAGCACACAGCCCCCTGGGGTGCAGGGACCCTGCTGTGAAGGACAGCCCTGGGCACCCCTGGCTGCACACCCAGCTTCATAGACCTGCAGCCGTCCCTGGGAGAAGGCAGCGGTCATGCCCTGTCCTCTGATGGTGCAGCAGGGATCCCTGCTCTGGAGCAGGTCCTCCTCCTCTATACAGGAATGAGATTCCTGTGGGCCATGCCAGCTTTACGAGATCCCTCCACAAACTGCAGCTGCATTGCCCTGCACCCAGAGACTTACTGTGTCAAGGGCCCCGAAGATTTCTCCTCCTTTGAGCCCTCAGCACCCTCCCCCTCCTGACTGCCTTTAAACCTTTCTCTGCCTCACTCCTCTCCCCTCAGTGCCTGCAGGCAGTGCCCTCAGCCCTGCTGCGCTTTGCAGAGGAGCTGCTCCTGGGCAGAGCTGTCTCTCTGCAGTGCTGCCCACTTGCCATGAGCTCCCTCCCTCCCAGGAGTCCGGCACAGCCTGGCAGCAGAGGAGCAGCCCAAGGCATTTTAATGACCCCTCCGGTGGGTTTGGTGCCGAGTCCATGAACCTCAGACACTGAGAGGAAGTTGAAGAAACTTCTCAAGAAGTCAAAGTCAGATGCCAACTCCAAAGTTTCTTGGAGCCTTAATGGGTCCCGCTGAGGGACACTACGGACAAAGCCTCCCCAGGGGCTGCTTAGAGCAGAAAACAGGAGAAAGTGATGACAAGTAGAGAAAGGCAATGTAAAGGAACAGATTCTGAGTAAACTTTCACGTGTTCCATGAAGGCAAAGGGCTAAGCCCTGACCCCCAGCCCCTGGGAAGGGAGATCCTTGTCCCTCACATGTTGCGCAGGGCTCTTCCTGGGGCAGTGTGGCGTGGGGATGTGCAATGCCAAGAGCAGGACTACGGTACAATCCCTCCCAGGCTCCCAGGTGGGGAAGGGGAGGCAATGAGACCCTAGCGCTGTAAGGAGAAGGTGCTTGATCATAGGCATCAGTGGCAGAGACAACAGCCAGAGCCAAGGGAAGAAAGAGCTGATCTGTGTTGGGGGCTTCTCAGACTTTTTTCATCCCTCTAGCATCTCCACCACAGGCTATCCGACGGTGTCCCACACCTGCACCTCTTTCTCTATAGGCTGTAGACATAGAATCATCGACTCATAGAATCATTTAGGTTGGAAAAGACCCTTAAGATCGTTGAGTCCAACCATAAACCTAACACTACCAAGTCCACCACTAAACCAGGTCCCTAAATGCCACGTCTACATGTCTTTTAAATACCTCCAGGGATGGTGACTCAACCACTTCCCTGGGCAGCCTGTTCCAATGCTTAATAACCCTTTCGGTGAAGAAATTTTTCCTAATATCCAATCTAAAGCTCCCCTGGTGCACCTTGAGGCCATTTCCTCTTGTCCTATCGCTTGCTGCTTGGGAGAAGAGACTGACCCCCACCTCACTACAACCTCCTTTCAGGTAGTTGTAGAGAGCAATAAGGTCTCCCCTCAGCCTCCTTTTCTCCAGGCTAGACAACCCCAGCTCCCTCAGCCGTTCCTCACAGGACTTGTTCTCTAGACCCTTCGCCATCTTCTTTGACCTTCTTTGGACACAGTCCAGCACCTCAATGTCTTTCTTGTAGTGAGTGACCCAAAAATGAACACAGTATTTGAGGTGCGGCCTCACCAGTGCCGAGTACAGGGGGACAGTCACTTCCCTAGTCCTGCTGGCCACACTATTTCTGATACAAGCCAGGATGCTATTAGCCTTCTTGGCCACCTGGGCACACTGCTGGCTCATCTTCAGCTGGCTGTCAACCAACAGCCCCAGGTCCTTTTCTGCCGGGCAGCTTTCCATCCACTCTTCCCCAAGCCTGTAGCGTTGCATGGGGTTGTTGTGACCCAAGTGCAGGACCTGGTACTTAGCCTGGCGGAACCTCATACAATTGGCCTCGGCCCCTCGATCCAGCCTGCCCAGATCCCTCTGTAGAGCCTTTCTAGCCTCAAGCAGATCAACACTCCCGCCCAGCTTGCTGTCATCTGCAAACTTACTGAGAGTGCCCTCCATCCCATTGTCCAGATCATTGATAAAGATATTAAACAGAACTGGCCCCAATACTGAGCCCTGGGGAACACCTCTTGTGACCGGCCGCCAACACTGGATTGAACTCCGTTCACCACAACTCTTTGGCCCGGCCAGCCAGCCAATTTTTTACCCAGTGAAGAGTATACCCTTCCAAGCCATGAGCAGCCAGTTTCTCCAGGAGAATGCTGTGGGAAACAATGTCAAAGGCTTTACTAAAGTCTAGGTAGACAACATCCACAGCCTTTCCCTCTGCCACTAAGCAGGTTACCTTATCATAGAAGGAGATCAGGTTAGTCAAGCAGGACCTGCCTTTCATAAAGCCATGCTGACTGGGCCTGATTGCCTCGTTGTCCTGTACATGTCGTGTGATGGCACTCAAGGTGATCTGCTCCATAACCTTCCCTGGCACCGAGATCAGACTGAGAGGCCTGTAGTTCCCCATATCCTCCTTCCAGTCCTTCTTGTTGATGGGTATTACATTTGCTAACCTCCAGTCAACTGGGACCTCACCACTTAGCCAGGACTGCTGCTAAATGATGGAAAGTGGCTTGGTGAGCACTTTTACCAGCTCCCTCAGTACGCTTGTGTGGATCCTGTCCAGCCCCATAGACTTGTGTGTGTCTAGGTGGTTTAGCGGGTTGCTAACCATTTCCCTTGGATTACGGGGGCTTCATTCTGCTCCCTGTCTTGCAGCTCAGGGGCCTGGGTACCCAGAGAACAACTGGTCTTACTATTAAAGACTGAAGCAAAGAAGGTTTGAAGGACCTCAAGCTTTTCCTCATGCTTTGTCACTCTGTTTCCCCCTGCATCCAATAAAGGATGGAGATTCTCCTTAGCCCTCCTTTTGTTGCTAATGTATTTATAGAAACATTTTTTCATGTCTTTTATGGCAGTAGCCAGATTAAGTTCTAGTTGGGCTTTGGCCCTTCTAATTTTCTCCCTGCATAACCTCAGGACATCCTTGTAGTCCTCCTGAGTGGCCTGCCCCTCTTCCAGAGGTCATAAGCTCTCTTTTTTCCCGGAGTTCCAGCCAAAGCTCTCTGTTGAGCCAGGCCAGTCTTCTTCCCCGCTGGCTCGTCTTTCGGCACATGGGGATGGCCTGCTCCTGCGCCTTTAAGATTTCCTTCTTGAAGAATGTCCAGCCTTCCTGGACTCCTTTGCCCTTCAGGACTGCCTCCCAAGGGACTCTGTCAACCAGTCTCCTAAACAGGCCAAAGTCTGCCCTCCGGAAGTCCAAGGTAGCAGTTCTGCTGACCCCCCTCCTTACTTCTCCTTGAATCAAAAACTCTATCATTTTGTGATCGCTATGCCCAAGACAGCCTCCAACCATCACATCACCCACAAGGCCTTCTCTGTTCACAAACAACAGGTCCAGTGGGGCGCCTTCCGTAGTTGGCTCCCTCACCAGCTGTGTCAGGAAGTTCTCTTCCACACACTGCAGGAACCTCCGAGACTGTTTCCTCTCTGCTGCATTCCAGCAGACATCTGGTAAGTTGAACTCCCCCACAAGAACAAGGGCTAGCGCTTGTGAGACCTCTCCCAGCTGCTTGGAGAATATTTCGTCTGCCTCTTCATCGTGGCTGGGTGGTCTACAACAGACTCCCACCATGATATCTGCCTTGTTGGCCTTCCCCCTGATTCTTACCCAGAAACACTCAACCCTGTCATTACCATCATCAAGCTCTAGACAGTCAAAACACTCCCTAACATACAGGGCTACCCCACCGCCTCTCCTTCCTTGCCTATCCCTTCTGAAGAGTTCATAGCCATCCATTGCGGCACTCCAGTTGTGCAAGTCATCCCACCATGGCATTTCTGTGATGGCACCTAGATCATAGTTCTCCTGCTGCACAATGGCTTCCAGCTCCTCCTGTTTGTTGCCCATGCTGCTTGCATTGATGTAGATGCACTTCAGTTGGGCTATCAATCCCGCCCCCTTTTTGGGGGGAGAAGCCATCATTCCTACGTGACCATTCTCAGGCGCTTCCATGGTTTCTAACACATCCATAACCCTTCCATCTTTACTGCCGCATGGATCTCCATCCCCTACCTCCACTGAGATGGCAGACCAAAGGACCTCGCTAGCCCATTGTTCCATCAAACACTGGCATGCTGCCCCCAGGCTTATCTCTAGGGAGCCTGCTTTTATCCCTTTCCCCCTTCAACTCTAGTTTAAAGCTGTTCCAATGAGCCCTGCTACCTCCGTCTTTTTTTCTTTATGGAAGCAGTTTTGACGCAGGGTGTAGGCCGACTTAACCTCAGCGACACCTCCAAGCTAGATGAACCATCGTCCTTGTTATTGTTCAGATGCCACTTGCAGAGCCTCGTACCTATTGTGCAAGGGCATCTGGGAGGGTGGGGTCTCGTCAGAGAGGAGACGCGCCTGCTGTACTGGGCAGGAACTTGTCGCCGTTGCCCCCTATCCCTTAAGTCCCTGTGTTCAGTCAGGCGGAGAGAGTATAGGGAATCCTCCATCTCATGCGTCCTGTCTGCCTGTTGGGCCTGTCCCAGGGAAGGTAGGGTGCGATTCCAGTAGTCTCTCTCTCTCTCGCACTCCCTGATACTCCGCAACCTACTCACCTCCTCCCGGAGCTCTGTCACTAAGCGGAGTAGTTCCTCTAGCTGGGCGCACCTCCTGCCCCCAGTACAGGAAAGACATTGATCAGCTGGAGCAAGTTCAGTGTAGGGGCACCAATACAGGGGGCTGGAGAACTTTCCACCTGAGGAAAGGCTGAGGGAACACTGTTCAGTATGGAGATGAGAAGGCTTTGGGAAACCTCATGGGAGCATTCCAGTACCTATGAGGCAATTCAGAAAATAGAGCCAGGCTCTTCATCATGGCGCATGGTGGGAAGATGAGAGGCAAGGGACAAAAGTTGAAAGAATGTTCAGGCAGGAGATGAAGACCATGAGGTCTATGAGGTCATAACCATGAGGTCACTTACGCACTGGAAGAGGTTGCCCTGAGAAGTTGTGCAGTCCCAATCCTTGGAGGTTTTCAAGCCTTCTTTCCCCCTAAATATCATCTCCAAACATTGAACAAAAGACTCTTGCTCATGCAAGAATGAAGGAAAAGCCTAAGGCACCAGCAAAAGCTCTGCCTCCCCTGGGCCCTCTCTTCCCTACGAGAGAGGTCTTCCACCAACCCCACACTTCTTCCACCCTCAGCCTTTGCAGCTGCATGTGCCTGGCCTGCCCACTTGCCTTCACCACCATCACCTTTGTAATTGAGGCCTGATGCATATATTGGCACTCCTGCTGGAAGCTGGCACCCACCCCACACCTGGAGTCCACCTGGCCATGGAGGCAGGCAGAGGCCAGGTCCAACTGTGCCCGGTGCTGGGCACAGCTTTTTCCTGGAATGTCCCCAAGGAGCTCTCCTCGTGTGTGCCAGCCTGTGGCCTGGCAGGGGTGGAATTGGGACAAGGGCTGCTGGGGCAGGGCTGAAGTAGCTCAGCTGGGAGAGCGTTAGACTGAAGATCTAAAGGTCCCTGGTTCAACCCCGGGCTTCAGCAATGATTTTCTCCCTTTGATGTTTGCAGAACCTATCTGCCTTCTTCCATCCTGCCCCAGCAGGATGCTCTCCCAGAGCAGAGCGTACTGCCCATGGGGGAGGCCACCATCCCCCAAGTCCCAGGGAGAGGCACTCCCTGGTGCTGAGGCCTGAATGGCAGCATCCTCCCTCCAGAGGTCTGTCAGGCGAGACCTCTGATGTGCCAGGGACAGCTGACAAAGCCATGCTGAGGATGGTCCCTTGTGGTGCACTGGCTCCTGAGTTGTCCAGTCACAAGCTGTCCTGAGCAGAGTTTCTTGGCCTCCTTTGCCCCCCTGCTGCAATGTTTGATGAAACACAGATGTGCTCCTCTCTGGGCATCAGCAGGGAGACACGCAGCACAGGGGGACCCCTTGGGGCCCCACATGAACATCCCTCTGCATTGGCTCCTCGCTGCTGCAGGGGCACAGGACGGGACAGAAATGCCAGCCGTGGCTCCCCTGGGGTCTAGCATGGAAGGTCACCAACTCTCACACGGTGACTTCCAAACAGCCCCAGTTCAACCACTGGATGTCATTTTTACTCTCCAAATTTACCTCCCTCTGCATTTCCTGAGCATCACACATGCTTCTGTGTTCTCCATCTTCTCAGCACCAAACCCAGGGCTCACAGCACAAGTGTCTCAGCTGTCCCCAGTTTCCATACCCAAATCTGCTCACCCACCAGACTGGAGTGTCCAGCTCAGCTGCAGCCCTTCACAGCCATCAGTCCCTGCCCAGAGGAAGAAAGACCTGCTCATGAGCTCCAACAAGCTGCTGGGCTCCCCTCTTGCAACCTCTTGCTGCTACAGAACCCTTCTCGCCCATCAGGAACACAGTGACAACTTTGACCCAGGACATCTCCTCTGTCTTCAGTCTCAGCCTCTCCCCAGTCACCCACTCAGGCCAAGGAATGGCACAGACTGGACTATAGTCCCACAGCAACGTGCATGTTCTAAACCCGTGCATTTCTGCTGCCTCATAGCTGGCTCCCCAGGCATGCACCTCCAGGGAAGTCTGGCTTTTGTTGTGCCTGAGCGCAAGGGAGAGGAGGGGAGAGGGAGAGACCATCTGAACAAGCAAAGTTCCTGTCTTGCCAGCTTTGAGCGTGAGCTTGCAAATACTTGGCCACAGGGGTAGTGCCTGCAGGATTGTCATTTCTCCAAAAGAGTCCTTCTAGGTTGTTCTTGAGCAAGAATGGGAAAGTCATTGCCGGGGATGGGCTTTGAGGACCATGTGTGCAAAACAGAAGAAATGAGCAGCCCATCCCCTTAGCTCCACTCAACCACTCCAGAAGTTCACGGTGACTGTGGTCTGGTTTTGATTTCCCCAAACCCTCTCTGCCAGGCAGGGGCTCAGCAGGAAAAAATCTATGGCACTGGGAAAAATCTATGGCACTGGGCAACACAATTGCCCCAGCTGTACCACCATGGGGACACCATCCCTGCGTGTGGTCAAACCATCGCCCTTTGAGTTAACAGCTGAACACGCTCAGCCACCCTGCCACAGAGACCCCAGCCAGGGCTGTCCCAGGGCACTGCTTTGCTGTCAGGACAGGCCTCAGTGCTGAAGGAGTGGGAAGGTCCCTGAGCCCAAGCCACATGCGCAGCCCCATGGAGGTGGAAGCCTGCCCTTCACCTCACCTCCAGGGATGTTGGGGGACAGAGGGGTGCAGGGAGAGGCCCAGTGCCTGGAGGAGGGGGATGTAAGATTTCTGCCCCCATGTCCCCTCCACCACATGCCCTGGGGTGCCATCAGAGGCTGGGGGCACCTCCCCTCAGGGAGGGCATTTCCCTCACCCTGTTGCACGGCTCCTGCTGTGGAGTTGGGGACAGATGTGGCCCAGAGGGGTGTTGCCCTGGGCGTCAGAGGAGGCTCAGGGTTGTTTTCCTCTCCATCAACCCACCCTGGAGTGGGCCAGAGCATGGGAGAAGTGCCTGAGCAAGAGCCTCCTCCTGCCCCGTTGCCCTGCAGAGACGTTGAAGGGGCTGCGCTCTGCAGTGCAGCACTGTGCCAAAATCAGACCCCAGCGGAGAGGCTGTCCTGACTTCCCCCATCTCAGAAGGGTTCAAGTGCTGTTTTCTGCAGAAGGTCCCTGGGCACCCAGGGGACAACAGGACTGTGCTTGTCATAGACACGTTATGGGAGGAGAGGGTCTCTCCTGCTGGCGAGTGTCAAGGGGATGTAGCTCAGTGGAAGAGCGCCCGCTTCGCATGAGGGAGGTCCTGGGTTCAATCCCCAGCATCTCCATGGGGTGTTTTTGCCCTGAATCCCCAGCCTCAGGCAGGTGCGGGTTAGAGCTTGGGGCACTGGTCCTCTCCAGACCCTGTGGGCCTGCCCTGCCCACCCAGGGCTTGGCTGTGAGGTGAGGAGGGCTATGTGCGCAGCCTCTGCTGAGCCCCCTCTTGGAGGAGAAGCAGGCAGCTGTGCTGGACCTGAGATCGGGTCACTGCCCTGCACCACAGACCCACCCCACCCACCACCCAGGGACAGTGCTTGGCAGCAGAGTGTGTCTGTGGGGAGATCTCAGGCAGGGGACAGAGGTCAGCAGCACACTAGGAATCCTTTCTGGCTGCAGTGAGAGATGTGGTGTGAGGGTGCTGGTCCAGCCCAGGTGTCCTTTGGGACCAGGGCCACACTGGCCTGGTGGCTTTCCAGGGGTAAGGGTCTGAGATTGTCCTGTCTCCAGGTGGAGATCCCATACCATGTGGGAAGCACCCCTCTGTGCCAGCAGGAGGGGTGTCTGAGCTGGACGAGCCTGAGCGGGGCTGTGGGTCTCCCAGCTGGAGGAATGACATTTCTTACGCTGACCCTGTCTCCAGGTCCTTCTCCTTCCACCATCACCAGTGGCTTGAGCAGAGCCTCAGCTCAGGGAACCTGGAGCTGCTGAGGTCAGGCACAGCCCTGCTGAGGTGGGACTGGTAGGGCCGGTGCCCAGCTCTTGCTCCTGGGGTGTTTGGTGTCTCTGTCCACCCTGTGCTGATGGCATTGGGGAGGCACAGGCCTGTCCACCGCCATGCACAGGCAGTGAGGGCCAGGAGATGGTGCCTTGGCTGCTCCCTTGGCAATAACACCTGTAACCAAAATGGGGTATGAGACATGGACTTTCACTGCAGGGTGCCCAGCCCCAGGAGCAGTGAGCCCAGCCTCAGAGAAATAAGGTTGCTCTCCCATGGACTTTAAACAGCATGCTCTGCCCAGCGTCGGGGCAGCAGTGCTGAGAGTTGGGGTCTCACTGTGACCCCCCCTCAGGTAGGTCCTCGGGAGCTGCAGGAGAAACCACAGATCTGGGCACAGTGACAATCCTGCTTTGCTGCAGAGAATGGACCCAGCCCGCAGGGCCAGACTGTTCAGGTCCCAAAATGCCATGAAACAGGTACTTTCTGCTCAGGTGTGCTGCCCCCTCAAGCACACACAGGCCTGTGGCTCATCTCCCAAAGGAGGAGGAGGCAAACCTCTGCCAGGTGCCAGAGTAAGGGAGAAATATTACACCTACGGGAGGGCAGAGCTGGCGGCGAGGTGGCACGGGACAGGCACTGGGCTCTTTGCCCTGGTCCCCACTTGGGGCACCTTGACTCTGCTGGTCAGTGTCCATGCTGCCCATAGACCCCCACCATCCTGTGTTCAGAAGATAACACTCCCCCCTTCTTCTTTACTTCACTTCACCTTACTTCTCTGAGATGCAGGGCTGGAGCTTGCCCCAGTGGGAGTTTTCCAGGGGATGGAGGCTGTGTTTGCAGTGCCCATGTATGTCACCCATCATCGTGGGCGTCTGGCCCTGGGAACGCTGCTCTCCCATGGGGGCTGCCAGCAGGAAGGCTCCAGGGTATGGGGCAAAGGGGTGTGTGAGCCTGGGCTTCCCCCAGAACCCGCCAGCGTCACCCCAGGGGTGGTGGAGCTCCCGGCAGGGAATGGGGCAATGCTGAAGTGGGAGAGGATGTTGGCGACAGCCGCTTCCTCCCCTCTTCTCCTCTAGGGCCAGATCCTGCTGTTTGCAGCAGTACTGAGCTGCAGGAACTCCCCACAGGGAACCCTGCCTGCCACAGACAGCAAATGCACCTTCCAGCCCACAGCAGAGGAGCCTTTTGGGGAAAAGGCAGAGGGGTGTGGAGACCCACCAGCGGGAGCAGGGAGGGCAGTTTGGGTGCCAGGTCCTGCCCAGGTGTCAAAGCCTTCTCCTCGACTGGCTCCTGCGTAAGAGCCTTCTCTGCGGGGCAGGGGCAGGTGAAAGCCCCGGCCAAGGGAGAGGGACCCTGGCTCAGCTCCCAGCAGCACCTGCTTTAGAGGAGGGACACAAAATCTCATCTGCCATGGAAACGTGCCCACATGAGCATCCTCCCAGATGAGCCCTTCTTCAGGCCAGGGGCTGGACCACGGCTTTTGGCTACAGCACACATCTCGTGGGGATCCTTTCTCCATCCCTCTGGCCCTCCAACAGCGCTGAGGGAAAGGTGCCCCAATCTCCCCTGCTCCCCTCCCTCCTGTACCTGCCCACAAGTACTGCCCCGACACAAACCCAAACTGACACCCCTGGCAAGGCAGCAGGAGGGCAGGGGTGGGGGCTGGAGGGGAGCAGGAGGAGGGGGTCCCAGGGCTGCCGTGGGGCCTTACAGCCCCTGCTCAGGAAGAAGGCAGCTCTGCGGCTGTGGCAGTAGTGCTCGGGTCTGCGAGGGCCCAAGGCAGCAGGAGCAATGGAGATGGGTCCTGGCAGAGCATGAGGAGAGGGAATCCAGCCCCACGTGTCCCTGAACATGGCTCTGCACCCTGTGCTGGGGCAGTGGGGAGCAGAGCTGCCTCCTGACCATTATGGGAGGTAATCTGTGGGCCTTGATCCCACCTGGGGCTGGCTGGGGTGTTCAGGGCACTGCAGCCACCTTAGTGCTCACTTCTGTGAGACAAAAGCCCAGGGCTTCCCCTGTCCTGGCAGCTCTGTCATGGCCTCTGCGCTGTGGGACCAGCGGGGCCCAGGCAGGGGGAAAGAGCAGCTGGAAACCCAGGGTGAGGAAATGGGTGCTGCCGCTGAGGTGCATCACGGGACCTATCAGAGAGCCATTTGGACTCGAAAGTGCCTGTGGCCAGCAGGATGGAAATGTCTCTGTCAGCAGGATTATTCCCCAGGGACCATGGCTCTCGCAGCCCACAGCCTGACCCCGACCCTGCGCCCCTTCCGCACTGCCATGTCCTTCTTCTCTGTTCCCCCTGGTGAGCCTCAGGGAGACAGCCCGCCACCTGGGCAGGCAAGCACCAGCTGTGGGTCAAAGCCCTCAGAGACTTTTAATAAGAAGAAATCTGGAGGCACAGCAGAAAGAGGGGAATAAAAAGAGAGGAAACTCCAGGGTTTCTGCTGCCCATGGGTCAAGGGAGACAGTTCCCATGTGCTCACAGCTCTCCCAGCTGCACAGACCTCTCCTCCGTCCCGGCTGCACCCAGCTGCACAGCAGGGATGGGCTCTCCTGGCCTGGGGCTCAGGGACTGTTGTGCACAGAGCTCCACTGTCACAGCCTTTGTGTCCTCACGGGGATGTGCCAGAGACACCTCTTCAGCATCATCATAGCCCATGCTCGCCAGGGACAGGGACAAGGTGTCTCCTTCAGCTCTGGGACCCCGACACTTGTCCGGGAGCGCAGGCTGGCCCCTGCAGGCAGCAAGGCAGGACATTGCAGTTCACCTCATGGGGTCTGTACATCATCTTCCTCCCAGCTCCTCACCACATTCAGCTCCTTCTCCCACCCCCAGTCCCTCCAAGGAAAACTCCTGGGGCAGGTTCCCCCTTCCCAGGAGGTTGGGGTCTCAGGACAGCAGTGACTCAGGTGCCACCAGGGATGGCACCCAGGAACCAGCAGTGCTAAATTTCCCTCTCACCTCTGGGTGCATCCCTGGGCCCTGCTCCTCCTCTGGCACCCTGGACATTTCCCACTCGCCCTGCTCAGGGGCAGCATCCTCCCCAGGGTCAGAAACCTCCCTGGCATCATCATAGCCATGCGCTGGCTCACCTGCGGCCAGGACAAGAACATCTGAAAGGAGAGGGGAGCTGGTGACAGTGAGAAGATACGTCCTGCAGAGCAGAGGACGGAGGAGGCGCAGGGACACAGGGCTGAGACACTGGTGTTGGCAGAGCCACAGGAGACCCCCATGTCCTCCCCATCTCTGACACTGACACTCAGTGACACCTCTGTCCATCACATGTCTGCAGGGAGACGAAGCCCTTCCTGCCTCCGTTACCTGCTGCTGATGCCAGACCATCCTCCTCCTCGCTGAGCCCAGGGGAGGGCTGCAGCTGGCTCAGGGACTCCTCTGAAGAAGAGCCTGGAGAGATGCACAGTGGGTGTTATGGAGCGAGCCCCACTGACCTGGCCCATGGTCAGCGCTGCTGGGGAAGGGGGACCCACAGAGCTGGGGCTGCATGGGGAGGAGGGCTGGGAATTTACCCTGCTCCCCTGGCACAAACCCTGTCTCAAAGGTGCTCCCAGAGGTCCCTAGGACAGCCCCTTCCCTCCCTCCTTGGGTGTCACATGGGGTGCAGGGGCAGAAAGAGAGGGGCTGTCCAGCTGGGCCGGTGAAAGGTGGTTGGGAGAAAGCTCCTCTCCTGGCCCAGGACCTGGATGCTCTCCCCACACACCACATGGCCCAGTGCTGCAGGGACCACGGGCTGGGGGCTTCAGGGGATCAGCTCTGGGTTGGGCCAGGGGAAAGGGTCTCTCCTGCAGATGTACCTCCAGGGAGGACCCACACCCACCTGAGCGACCAAACCTCGCCTGCTTCTCCCATGCTGGGCTGTAACCGATCTCCTCATACACGGCCTCGGGGAAGAGCTCCTGAGCTCTCCTGGAGCCTGGGGATAGAGGCAGGGCTGGCAGAGGGACAGGCAGAGAGCCAATGGGACCCCACTGTGCTCCCCCAAACCTCTTCCTTGGGCCAGCCCAGCACTGCTCCGACAGCACAGCCCCACTGCACTGTCCAGGCATGGCTGCCACATCCCTGGTGAGGGCAACATTGCTGTGGAGATCCTCTGGGGCAGCATCACCCTCACATCATCCCTTTGGAGACAGCGCTCATGCCCCTCTGGCCCCTGGGTCATGCCCCTTGTCTGACCCTGGAGCAGCTCCCATGTTTCCTCTCCACCTGGAGCTGCCCTCTCTCTGCCCCACGGGTCTATAGCAGGGCCCCTGCCCTGCTGGTGGGTGGGCAGGGCTGGGCAGAGGGACAGGCTGGGAGCCTGACACCATGGAAATGGACCCTCCTGCCCCACGCTCCTCCTAGCATCTCCATTGCCCCAGAGCGCCCTCCACCAATACCCAGAGCACTGCCAGCCTTGGCCATCTCCCCTCTGCTCACATCTCCCCAAGCCCCACTCTCCCCGTTTCTCTCCTTGCCTCTGGCCAGCTCCCCCCACCTCTGGCTCTCTCCACCCCTTGCTGCTGGTGCCCCATGGCCAGGCACTCACTGGGGTGGTGTCTGGGACAGGTGGCAGCACACAGTCCCACCCCCTCAGCTCTGCCTGTGCCCTCACTGACATCCCGCAGCACCCCACAGCCCTTCCAGGAGGTATCTTCCCCTGGCACCATTGTGGAAGGACCCACCTCTGCGCCCAGTCCTGGTGCTTAGCACTTGCCCGGCCAGGAGGGCCAGGAGCAGGCAGAGAAGGGCCCCCAGGATGATGCAGATGATGACGGGCACTGAGACTCTCCCGCTGCCAGTCAGACGGCCTCGAGTGGGATCTGCATGGGCAAGAACATGGAAGGGGCAGCACCAGGCCTGGGAGAGGTGGAGGCAGCATCAGTCCTGACCCCCATCACACAAGGCAGCAAGGGGTGGAGGCCCCAGGGGTGAGTGATGGGCAAGCTTCTACCCTGCTGAGTAAATTACAACCCTCCCTAACCCCCCACCCCACCCCAGTGCCTCCTCCTGGGAGTTTCACACCCCAGCAAGGAGCCCCTTCCATCCAGCTGTGGCTCACAGCCTGGCCCTGGGATACCCAGCCCCGGGGGAGGACAAGTTACCTGCTTGGGGTGGAATGCTGCCGTCCTGGGTGTAGCTGCAGAAGAGGCAAAGGAGAGCTGGGCTGAGAGGGTGGTTGTGCGGGTCCCGGGAGCCTCCTCCCCAACACCCTGTGTGTGTCTGGAGATGCCCCTGACACATCCCCCCCAAATTGCCCCTCCTGTAGTGCTAGAAAGGGAGGCCGGGACAGGGCCCAGCGCCTCTGCTCTGGGCGGCAGGCAGGAAGGCACAGGCAGCCCAGGGGATAGCCCTGGGGCTGCAGGGCCCCACGGCAGTGGCCGGAGGACGTCCAGATCCACCGAGGCTGTTCCGCACTTGGCACCAGCCTCCTGCACTCCACAGAAATGTTCCTTCTCTTGGGAGGTCAGGGCCCATGCCAGGACCAAGTGGGTGTAAGGCTTTCCCCAGCTCCCTGCCAAGACCCGAGCAAGGGTCCCAGCCCTGCCACTCACCTGAGCAGCGCACGGCAGCATCTTCCTTATGCCGACAAGCACCGCTGTCCCCAGGACGGGCCCAGCAGTCCTGCAGAGACAGCTCTGTCCCCCGGCACTCCACCTGCTCCAGCCAGATAGGGCCCATCCCCATCCCAAACGCAGCCTCATGCAGGGCAGACACCGCGGGGCCACAGCCCAGCTGCCTGCATGCCACCTCAGCATCCCGCATGTCCCAGGAATCGTCGCACACCGTCCCCCAAGAGCCACGGTGCCAGACCTCCACTCTGCCCGAGCACCTGTCCTCGCCTCCCACTGCACGAATCTTCTCCCTGGCTGGAGAAGGCAAAGACTTCCCATGGCACTGAGAGAGCAGGCAGAGCCCTGCCAGACAAGAAGGGTACACAGGGGAGCAGCTCCCTACCTGTGCAGCTCGTGGAGTTGGGGCACGGGGCCAACGGGTCGGGGGCATTTCTGGGCGTCCCCCTGAAGAAGGAAACACTGTGGTGAAGGGGCTGGTTCAGGGGATGGTGCAGAAGAGAGCAGGGCTGAGCTCTGCTTGCACCTCCCTGTGCCATCTTGGTCACGGCAGCAACCGAACCCTGGTCATTCAGGGGACACACGCAGGACTGTGGGGGACCCTGACTGCTCAGCCCCAAAAGGCCCTGGTTCAGAGAGCAGCAGGAGGGTGTCCATGGAGGGGAGGCTCTTCTGAACCCTGTCTGGTCTCTTCTGAGACCTCACCTGGAGATGCCTCTGCCTCCCGCAGGTGCTGCTGGCAGCCTGGGTGGCAACTGCTGCTGGACGTGGGTGGCTGTGGTCACGTTTGTGCCACCAGCAGCAGAAGGGTCTGACATGGCAAGGAAAAGCCCTTCCAAGCTCTTTCTCTGTGTTTGGCCGTGCCCACCAGGGAGCAGGAGCTGGGTGACAGTGGTGCCCAGGTGCTCTGAGTTACCATTGCAGGTGATGTGGATCTCATCTCGCAGGTCTTCACATGACTGCGGGTTCCAGGGAGTGGAGGGACACTGCCAGAAGGAGCTGGTTTTCTCCCCACACTGCACGTTATCCAGCCAGGCAGGGCCAGACACCCTGCCGTAGGGCAGGCGTGTTTCCAGGGATCCTCCATCCCCGCAGCCCAGCTCCTTGCATGCCAGCGACACCGTGTCAAGAGTCATCGAGTTGGAGCAAATGCTCCCCCATGTCCCGTTGTAGAAAACCTGCAGGCGCCCAGAGCAGCCGTCGCTGTTCTCCAGCCTCAGGGCCACAAACTCTGCGAGGAAAGGCACCAAGGGGGAACAGGCTGGTGTGGGGCTGTGGGAGCCAGGACACCTCTGCACCCCCCAGGCCCTCAGGCGGGCAGGGGCAGGGCCAGCACGTCCCCCTTGCACCCAGGGGCAGAGAGAAGTCCCTGACGGACAGACACCCCTGCCCTTCCCGCTAACCCTCGGGGACTGCTGAGCTCCCCAGGGACCCCCAGTGGGACTGAGGGTGCCCGTGCATGGGTGTCCACAGGACGGGCTCGGGCAGGAGCTCAGAGGCAGTCAGGAACAGCCTTGGCCATGCCTGCTCTCCTTGTGTCCTGGCCTCCCCAGGAACCAGGCTCCCACCACAGTCCTGGCACACACCTGAGCAGATGACTCCCGCGTCCTCTTTGTGCCCGCAGTCGTGCTGCCCCCAGGGCCAGCAGGGCAGTCCCAGAGAGCAGCTTCGGCCCCAGAGCAGTTCACGCCATCCAGCCAGATCTGGCCGGAGCCTTCCCCAAACCGAGCAGAGCCAGCCGCCTCCACCGCCCCTCCACAGCCCAGCTGGTGGCAAACGACGGCGGCATCAGACAGGTCCCAGCCATCGTCACACACAGTCCCCCAGGTGCCCTGGTAGTACAGCTCCACTCTCCCAGCACAGCGCCCAGTCCCGTTCACCAGCCGGACCCACCGGCTCCCTGTAGTGGGTAGAAAGCCCAGTTGCTGTCAGGGCCTGGCTGCCCACCCACCCCGTCACCTGGGGGGCCCATGCAGTGCTGCTCACCCCAGCAAATGACTCCCACGTCTTCCGCAACCCCTGCTGCCAGGTGCACTCTCAGGCAGGGAGGTGTTGCAGAGGGCCAGGTTGGCCTCGTGCCCTGCGCACCGGACCCCTCGCAGCCCCACGGGGCCCGTCCCTCGCTCAGGCTTTGGGGGGTTGTAGGCTGTCCCTGCCTCTCCGCACCGCAGCTGCCGGCACACCACACTGGCCTCCTGCATGTCCCACTCATCATCCAGAACTCTGCCCCACATCCCATGCTGGAAGATCTCCACTCGTCCGTCGCACCGGCTCCCTCCGCCCACCAGCCGCAGGGATGCAAAGCCGGCTGAGCCTGGGGACAACAGAGATACCACAGCCATCGGCGGCACTGGGGAGCAGGGCATCCTTCAGGGAGCAGGGCGAGGGGGGATTTTCTGACCAAACAGGACAGATTGAGCCTTTTGCTGACGAGAAGTGAGGGCAAAGCCTGAGGTCCTCTCTGCAGCTCACACCCAGGTCTGCTGCTGCTGGGAGCACCCAGGCAGCTCCTGCCTGCCTCATGGGATGAGGCTCTGCAGGGCTCTCTGCGGGGATGCGATGTGGTTGTCTGCAGCCAGAGGGATGGAGCAGAGCCCTGCAGCCCTGTCCTGGGCTCGTCCCACAGTACGAGAACAGAGGAGCCCAGGCCTGGTGGTGGCGCTGGGGCTAAGGCACTGCCCTGGGGTAGATGCTTGCCTCCGTTCAGTGCTCAGCTCTCCCAAAGCAGAGCGGTCAGTCTGAGCAGGCAAAGCCCTCCAGATGGCTCCTGGGGATGCCAGGGTTTGTCCAGGGAGAACTTCAGCCTGGTACTGCCATGGGACCCCTGCTTTGGGTGGCCGTGTCACACACAAAGGGCAAATGGAGTTAATGCAGCATTTTTCCGGCACTCACCTGAGCAAATGACAGCAGCAGTGTTCCCGTGGGAGCATGGTGAGGCCCCCAGGGTGATCACTGGGCACTGTGCCAGGTGGGCTTCAGTGCCGTCACAGTGGAAGGAGTCTCTCCAGACAGGGCCAGTCTCTCTCCCAAAATGCTCTCCTCCAGGAATGGCCTCAGCAAACCCACAGTTGAGTTGATGACAGAGAACGTGGGCATCCGAGAGATCCCAGCGGGAGGCACAGAGGGTCCCCCAGGTCCCCAGCACCTGGACCTCCACCTTCCCCGCACACGCTGTGCTGCCGTTCACCAGCCTGAACCCTGTGTACTCTGGGGACAGAGGAGGAGGAGAGAGGGTGGATTGGTGCTCTTGTACCCTCAGGAGCTGGGGGAGAGGCCAGAGGGACAGCATGCCTTTCTTCTCCTTCTCAACTATTTTCATGCTGCAGACAATGCCATCATCCCTCCTGTCCCCACACCCAGCCTAGCACATTCCTTGCTCTGTTCCCCGACCCCTGGCACAGCCCCCGTCTCCCTGAGTCCTTACGTGTGCAGGTGACAACAGCGCTGTTCGCGTGGGTGCAGGGCTGCTCCCTGGAGGACCCTCTGAGGCAGGAGATGAGGAGGGATTCATTCCCCACACACTGCAGCTCTCCATTCCCACTGGCACTGACCCCTTCTCCAAAGTGAGCTGCCTCAGCGACAGGCAGGGCTCTGCCGCACTGCAACTCCCTGCAGACCACTGTCAGCAGCTTTGGCACCAAAGTGTGAAGCACAGACAGTTTTCCACTGGTCCCCGTCATGGATCTCCACACGTCCTGAGCAGCGGCTCTTCCCTTCCACCAGACGGACAAATCCTGGAAAAAAACCAAACACCTGGCAGTTCCCAGAGTCCTCTGGCAGTTAAATGCCCACATCCTGCATCACCTCCAAGCAAGCTGTGACCAAACTGCCCATTGCACATCCCAGAGGAAGCTGTTGGGGGAGTGTTGGTGACACAAACACATCCAGGCCCCCTGCACCCCTTCTCTACACCATCACAGCACTCGAGGGTATGTGTCTGTCGCAGACTCACAGCCACAGGTACTGCTCAGACAAACTGCTCCCACACAAAGTCCCCTGTGCTGCCGGCATGGTTCCCCCAGCACCGCAGTGGTGGGAGCAGTTTGGGTCCAGGAGAAGTGGCCCAGATGATACTGACTGCTGCAGCCTGCTCAGCCCCTGCAGAGCTTCAGGCCAGGCAGGACCATCACCCTGAGGCAACCAGAAGCGCACCCTGATCCCAGGGGTGTTCCTGGAGGATTGGGAGGTTCCTTTTAGGTGGGAGATGTCACAGAGCACAGAAATGGTGCAGCTGTTATCATGGCTGGTGCCTGTCCAGACCCCTCTTGATGCTTGCCTGAGGGGGAAGGTTCTCAGTCAGGGACGCAGCGCACAATACAGATCAATGGCTGGACAGAGGGACGGAGACTCGCATGCCCCCCTGGGCCCATGCCGGCTCTCAGGGAACAGCAGGTACCGATGAGGATCAGGAAGTGCTGCCAAAGCCCCCATGTCATGGGGCAGTGTGGGGAGCCGTGGGCAGGCAGGTGAGATTGGGCAGTGGGTCAGTGCTGCCTGCACAGGGTCATGTCCCCGCAGGGCTGTCACAACCCCAGGGATTTCCCATGCCAGCCTGTGACTGTGGTGATGTGGGAGGGAGCAGCCAGGGTCAAGCAGCCACCAAGCCCTGAGGCCTCGCAGTGCTGGACCACACAGCTCGAGCCCTGGGACAGGCAGCAAACGTCTGTGTGCCGCCCAGCTCCCTCCTCAGGCCCAGCACTCATGCTCTCTGAAAGCCCTTTTGATTCATCTGAGGTACTCATGCCTGTGAAGGGAATGACCCAGGAGGACCAGTCATCTCATGCTGTTCCTCCAAGGTGTGGAGTGCCAAGCAAGTCCCCCTGCTTTCTCCAGCACAGGGACCCTCAGCATTGTTGGCTGGGAACTGGCAGAATGGGTGGAGATGAGTGGACACCCCGGGGCAGGGACGGAGGATTCATCTGCAGCCCAAGATACTGACTGAGGGGGACTAAGACACTGTGGCAAGGTTAGTTCACCCTGGGGTAGGGTCCCTCTGGGCTTTCCCAGGGACTGGGACATCAGCAATGACAGTCCCAGCTTGGCATGTAGACCAGCATCACTGTGCCCTGCTCTGGATCCCCTTCTTGCTCCCTGAGGACACACCAGGTCCCTTCCCCCATCCTGGCCCAAAGGTGGGGAACAGGCTGACCCCTTACCTGAACATGTCACTCCAGCATCGTGAGTGTGAGCACAGTCATGTTCACCCCATCCTGCGTGTTTGCAGTCAGACAGGGCAGACTCGGTGCCATTACAGCCAACATCATCCATCCAAATGGGGCCAGATCCTGGCCCAAAGTGTCCGTACTGAGGAGCTTCAACAGCAGACCCACAGTCCAGCTGCTTACAAACCACTGCCGCATCGTCCATGCCCAGTAGTTACCACACACAGTGCCCCCACTGGCCCTGTTGTTTCACCTCCACTCTCCCAGCACAGCGTTTGCCACCATCCGCCAGCCTCACCTCCACAGCACCTTCAAACACTGACACAGGACAGTCAGAACAGCGCGAGCCCCAGCACTGGGGGTCTGGGGGAACCCCTGCCCAGGTGGAGTCAGAGGTGCCAGGGTGGGAGCCCTCTCCCCTCCAGGCTGTCCCCGGGGCAGTGCAGGGCTCCCTTCTATCCCCACGGGCTGTGCAAGGCTGGGGGTGTGCAGTTGTGGCCCTGCTGGGTCATTTGTGGCCCCACAGCCTTTGGCACCTCCTTCTACCCCAACGGCCAGCTGCCACCTGCCCCTGGCCCATGCCCACCTAGGGCACCTGCTCCTCCCCACCCAGCACCCTGAGAAGAGACCTGCCCCCCCAGGGCTCCCCCAAGCACACACTGCTGCTTCTCCCCAGGGCCCCAGCTGCCCTGGACCACAGCCTGCCCCGGGCTCCTCCCAGCTTATCCTCTGCCTTCAGGTCTTGCTGTGTCCCCTGCGGAACAACACAATGATCCCAGTGAGCCCTCCCAACCCATGCCCCTCCTTGTCCTTGGGCATCAGCCCAGCCCTGCCCTTGTCTAGGATCCCCCAGGAAGGTCACCTCTCTGCCAGCCTGTGGGAACAGACACCCCACTTCCCTTGTCCCCACACCCACAACCTGCCTCCCCTCAGGCTGGAGCTCACCCCAGTGTTCAACGCCCGTCCCTGAGTCCTTACGTGTGCAGGTGACAACAGCGCTGTTCGCGTGGGTGCAGGGCTGCTCCCTGGAGGACCCCCTGAGGCAGGAGATGAGGAGGGATTCATTCCCCACACACTGCAGCTCTCCATCCCACATGGCACTGACCCCTTCTCCAAAGTGAGCTGCCTCAGCGACAGGCAGGGCTCTGCCGCACTGCAACTCCCTGCAGACCACGTCAGCAGCTTTGGCACCAAAGTGTGAAGCACAGACAGTTTTCCACTGGTCCCCGTCATGGATCTCCACACGTCCTGAGCAGCGGCTCTTCCCTTCCACCAGACGGAAAAATCCTGGGAAAAAACCAAAACACCTGGCAGTCCCAGAGCCCTCTGGCAGCTACAAGACCACATCCTGCATCACCTCCAAGCAAGCTGTGACCAAACTGCCCATTGCACATCCCAGAGGAAGCTGTTGGGGGAGTGTGGTGACACAAACACATCCAGGCCCCCTGCACCCCTTCTCTACACCATCACAGCACTCGAGGGTATGTGTCTGTTGCAGACTCACAGCCACAGGTACTGCTCAGACAAACTGCTCCCACACAAGGTGCCCTGTGCTGCCTGGCATGGTCCCCCAGCACCGCAGTGGTGAGCAGTTGGGGTCCAGGAGAAGTGGCCCAGATGATACTGACTGCTGCAGCCTGCTCAGCCCCTGCAGAGCTTTCGGGCCAGGCAGGACCATCACCCTGAGGCAGCCAGTAGTGCACCCTAATCCCAGGGCTGTTCCTGGAGGATTGGGAGGTTCCTTTTAGGTGGGAGATGTCACAGAGCACAGAAATGGTGCATGTATTATCATGGCTGGTGCCTGTCCAGACCCCTCCGATACCTGTTTGGAGGGGATGTCCTCAGCCAGGGACACACTGCTCTGCCTGGAGGTGCACAGGTCCCAAGCCAATGGCCGGACAGAAGGGCCCGAGACTCGCATGCCTCCCTGGCCTCACACTGACTCAGAGGGTAACAGCAGGCACAGATGAGAGTCAGGAAGTGCTGCCAAAGTCCCTGTGTCCATGGGGCAGTGTGGGGATCGATAGGCAGGCAGGAGAGGTTGGGCAGGTGGTCAGTGCTAGCTTCATGGAGCCATTGCCCCTACAGGGCTGTCAAAGTCCCAGGGATTTCCAGTGCCAGCCTGTGCATGCGGTGATGTGGAAGGAAGCAGCCAGAGTCAAGCAGCTGCAAAGTTCCTAAGCCTTGCAGTGCTGGACCACAGAGCCGAGCCCTGGGGACAGGCAGTGAAGGGCTTTGTGCCACCCTGCTTCTCTCCTCAGGGCCCAGCACTCATCCTCTCTGAAAAGCCCTTTTCATTCAGTTGAAGTACTCATGCCTGTGAAGGGGAATGACCCAGGAGGACCAGTCATCTGATGCTGTTCCTCCAAGGTGTGGAGTGCCAAGCAAGTTCCCCTTGGTTTACTCCAGCACAGGGACCCTCAGCATTGTTGGCTGGGAACTGGCAGAATGGGTGGAGATGAGTGGACACCCTGGGGCAGGGACGGAGGATTCATCTGCAGCCCAAGATACTGAACTGAGGGGGACTGAGACACTGTGGCAAGGTTAGTTCACCCTGGGGTAGGCTCCCACTGGCCTTTCCCTGGGACGGTACATCAGCAATGACAGTCCCAGCCTCG
The DNA here is from genome assembly GCF_018139145.2 of Gymnogyps californianus. Taxonomy (NCBI): domain Eukaryota; kingdom Metazoa; phylum Chordata; class Aves; order Accipitriformes; family Cathartidae; genus Gymnogyps; species Gymnogyps californianus. The sequence goes on from NC_059496.1 coordinate 2,593,438, forward strand.
GCAGTGCGCTTGCCACACTGGCCCTGCTCCGGCATCCTTCTTGCTCCCTGAGGGCACAGTCAGGTCCCTTCCCCATCCCAGCCCCAAAGCTAGGCAACAGCACTGACCCTTTACCTGAACAGATCACTCCAGCATCCTGCACCATGACCACAGTTATGTTCACCCCATCCTGCGTGTTTGCAGTCAGACAGGGCAGACTCGGTGCCATTACAGCCAACATCATCCATCCAAATGGGGCCAGATCCTGGCCCAAAGTGTCCGTACTGGGAGCTCAACAGCAGACCCACAGTCCAGCTGCTTACAAACCACTGCGGCATCGTCCATGCTCCAGTAGTCACCACACACAGTCCCCCACTGGCCCTGTTGTTTCACCTCCACTCTCCCAGCACAGTGACTGCTGCCATTCGCCAGCCTCACCTCCGCAGCACCTTTTGAACACCAACATGGGGCGGGTCAGGAGAGTGCCAAGCCCCAGCACTGCAGGTCTGGGGGAAACCCCTTCCTGGCGTCGAGTCAGAGGTACTGGGGTGGGAGCCCTCTCCCCTCCAGGCTGTCCCCAGTGCAGTGTGGAGGTCCTTCTATCCCCATGCCTGCGCAAGGCTGGGGGTCCAGTTCTAGCTCTGCTGGGTCCCCTGCCTATCCCACTGCACAAGGCACCTCTTCCCACACCAATGGCTACCTGCCCCCCACCCATACCCACCTGCACCTGCCCAGCCCTGCACTGGGCACTCGCTCCTCCCCAGCCCAGCACCCCCTCAACAGCCCTGTGTACCCAGGCCTGCAGCTTCCTGTGCAAACCACCTGCCCCACCACCATCCAAACCCACCCCATGGCTTTTGAGTTCCCAGGGAACACCGAGACAAATCCTGAGGATTCCCCAACCCATCTCCTCTCCTCATCCCTTGGTGTCAGTCCTCCCTGCACTGGGCCAGGCCCCCCGAAGGATCTCTCACGAGATGTCCCTCCCTCTCTCTGTGGGGTACACACTGCCCTCATGGGTCAGGGCTCCCCTGGATTAAGGGGGCAGTGAGCAGCACACAAACCCTCGAGGCTACCCCAGAGGTTGGCAGTGCTCTGGGGATCTCTGGGGGCTGCCATCACCAGCTAGGCCACCACTGGCTCCAGAGGCACAGTGCTGGGCAACAGGGGGTACCCCACGAGAGGTGTCTGTGAATGCAGCCAGCCACAGGCTGCCCTAAAGCACTGGAAGCCCTGGAAAGGAGATACTCTCTCCCACCCACATGGGCACAGGGAAAGGCACAGGCGTCCATGGACTTGAGCCCCTTCTGCCCCTCGTCTCAGTAGCACCTGCAAAGAAACCCCATTCCCAGGCGAATCCTGATGACCACCCTGGTAGCCCCTGGCCCTGGGCTGTGGGCAGTCAGCACTTACCCCTGCACAGCTGTACCCAGAGCAGCAGCCACAGCATCTGAGGGGACAGGACTCCCTCTCGGCCCATCCTGAGCCTCCTGCCCTGCCAGCACATCCCTGCTGCGCCACACTCCCTGCCACAGCTCCTGTGGACTCATGGGGGACAATGATGACGAGAGGGCAATATATCTCTGCAGATGCCAGCCCAGCTACAGGAGGAGCCAATCAAAGCAGCAGCACCTTTTTAGACATTATCGGGAGCTATCTCCCCTCCGACACAGCCCAGCCCTCCAATGAACTGCTCCAGCGCCATTCATGACCATATATGAGGGATGGCTCCACTGCAGGTGTCACGTCACTGTGGTGGTGGTGCGTCACAGGACAGGGCGGCTGTAGTGGGGGAAAACGGATTTTCACGCCTTGAACCCTGCTGTGTGGACCAGGAGCACTGAGCATCTCCTATACCGGGCACATCCAACATCCCAAGGTGCGAGTGTCCAGCCGTCCCCGTGCCATGGGAACCACAGGCTGGGACTGCACCAGGGCTGTGTCAGGAAGGGAAGGAAATCAGCCCCTGCCCCTGCTTCAGATCCTGCTGTGCTGGGAGAGCAGCTGGGAAAGGGCCTTAGCTCAGGCCAGAGCCCCATCCAGAGTACTGGCTCAGCCGTTCCTCCCTGGAGAGCCCCATGGAAGGTCCTTCAAATGAGCTGGAGCTGGGACATGTCCCTGCCCTGGCAGCAGACACGCAGCCCAGAGGCTCAGATGTATCCCTGCCTCTTGGCATGTCACCGAGGGGCCGTTATTTCCCCATGGGTGGCTCGGGAGCTGCAGCCTGCAGGTGCACAAACCACAGCCCACGTGTCTTGCAGTGCGCCCCGTGCTCCCCCCACAGCGCCCGGGCAGGAAGCCTGTGGTTCCTCCTGGCACTGTGCCCAGGCACATCCCTGCGGTGCCCCGAGCCACCCCCACCCCGACTGCTCCAGCCAGGGCTGCAGGGGGCTGCTCCTTCGGCCTCGCAGACACAGGGGCCGGCAGATCCCGTCCCACATCATGCCCTTCTGATGGGGCACACGGCTGCTTCTGCACCGAGCCCCACATCCATGGGGTGTCATCCGTGACATTACCTCACACCCTCCTACGCCGCTGCTGTGTGCTCACGGGTTATACTGATGGTGACCTCACACTCCTACTGCCATCGCTGTGTGCTCATGAGTTACACTGTCACACGTGTGTGTGCAGTGTATGGACTGCTGCTGCTAATGATGGTTCTTCCAAAACCCCATATTTGGTTGTGGTCTAAATATTGACTTGGTGACATCAGAAGCACCTACACAAGCTATGTGCCAGCTTCTGCCCTATCAGCTACTCAGGCACCAGCGACATCACAAGCTCATACACAGCTATGTGCATGCTCCTGGCCTATCTGCTACTCAGCCACAGGTGATGTCCATAGCATCTACTGCTGATATTGGCCTGCTCCTGGCCTATCGGCTACTCAGGCAGCAGTGACCTCAAAACCACCTACACAAACTATAAGCCTGCTCCTGCCTTATCAGCTACTCAGGCACCAGTGACCTCACAGGATTCTACACACCCATTTGCCATGTCCTTGCTGTTGAGGTACTCTGCCTCAGGTGACCTCACGAGCACCTATAAGGGCCATGCTCCTGATCAAGGCCTATCAGCTATTCAGCCAAGAGTGACATCACAAGTACATACCCAAGCCATGTGTCTCCCTCCTCCCTATCAGCTACTCAGGCACCAGTGACCTGACCACCACATATCCACCTACTTGCTATCTGCTTGCCTATGAGATATCAAGGCACAAGTGACCTCACAAGCTCCAACACAAGCCATGTGCTTGCTCTTGGCCTATCAGCTACTCAGGCATCAGCAATCTCACAACACTTCCACAGGCCATGTGCCAGCTCCCAGCCTATGATCTCCTCAGGCACCAGTGACCTCACAAGCACATACCAACCTATTTGCTCTGTGCTCGTGTGGTGGGTGACCCCATGTGGCAGCCCCCACCCAGTCACTTGCTCACTCCCCACCAGCGGGATGGGGGAGGGAACTGGAAGGGCAAAAGCCAGGAAAAAGTCTCATGGGTCAAGATAAAGACAGTTTAATAAGTGGAGAAGTAATCACTCACAGCAGGAGATTGATGCCAAGCCAGTCTCTGAGCAAAGAACACACACCCCTCCCCAGTTTTACTGCTGACCATGACATCATATGGTGTGCAATATCCCTTTGGTCAGTTGGAGTCAGCTGTCCTGGCTTTTCCCCTCCCAGCCTCTTGCCACCCCCAGCCTTCTCGCTGTGGGGGCAGAGTGAGAAAGAGAGAAGGCCTTGACACTGTGCAAGCACTGCTCAGCAACAGCTCCAATGTCAGTGTGTTCTCAACACTGTTTTGGCCACCAAGGCAACGCACAGCACCATAGCGGCTGCTAACAAGAAAATTAACTCCGTCCCAGCCACACCCAGTACAATCTCCACCCCTTCTTCCACACCAGTTGCATCCTGCTCAGGTCCTACAGTATTCAATACAAATGTACATTACATCCACCACCCCTCACCCCCTTCCCCATCCTTTCACATGACATACACACAGCACACTGGCTTTGGCTGGTGTGGCTCAGGTGGACCTGGACAAGTGCCAGCACACTCCTGACTTCTCCCCTCACTCACTCAGCCAGAGCTTTTTGAAACATTCCATCAGGTTATCAACCTAAGGACAAGGAAATCTAAATAGCAACTCTGCACCGCACAGTGGTCTTGCAGGTAGCTGTGAGATCCCCCACGCCCATGGGGAAAGGGAGTTCCCCACTACCACCCTGCCTCTGTTTGGCACCTCGAAATCCACTTTGCAGTTCATGGGCTCACTGGCTGTTTCTTCTGCTTCTCGTGGTCTTTTTTGAGATCCTCTTTGGGTCTTTTCCATATGGTCCCCATGCGCATATTCTTCTGAAGTTGGCATTTTGTCCTGGTTTTCCATGTTCGCAGACAGCGTTGCCTGTGTCTTGCGGCACCAAGAAAGCTCAGAGGCTGCCCCAGTAACCCTGCGTGGCCGTCCTGCTGAGCTGGTCTGGGATGTTGGGGCCTCCTAGGCCACTTCCCAGGATTGGGCTCTTCTTTCCAACCCAGACAAGTTCCCCCCAACCCAGACATGTCTGGGCTTCTTCTGCAGCCTGGTAAAGTGGGGACCTCGACCCACCCTTTGTAATTTTCTTTCTATTCACATTTAAACTCTAATTCTTCATTCATTAGCTCTTATTGAAGAAGGCTTTCTCCATTTTATACCTATTGATAATGGCTATATATATTTAATTTTTTCTGGCTTTATAAATGTTTTTATATAAATAAAAAAATATAGATATAAATGTATACACATACATACATCTATAGAAAGGTATATATATTTAAAATACCGTATATATGATAAATAAATAAAAGTATATTTATACATATTTGTACACTCACACATATATTTCTAAAAATGTATATATTGTAATACAAATATATATTTTTATATCTGAGCACTTCCTTGTCCAAAGCAGGCAGGCAGCCAGTCACAGGGCTGCATGAGAACATGGGGGTATATGGTGTCAAAAAATGGCTGCCGCCCAACCACAATGCAGCATGAAACATGTGGGGAATGAGGCTGTCCGAACTGGGGGACTCCCTGCATTGTAACAACAGGGGGCTTCCTTTGCTGATGTGCTTCTGGGTGCACAGGGAGGGAGAGTCCTTTTGCCAGTCAATTATAGGACTTCCTGAGAACACGTGGGTTTGATGCTGGCAAGCAGTGGCTATCAGCCAAGCACAGAGCAGTATAGTTTTAAGAACATGGCAGCCCCACTCCCATGAAAATGGCAGCCCCTGTTCATACAATGGCAGCCCCCCAAATGGTGGCCAAACCAAAATGGCAGCCCTGGGTATGGAGGGGAAGGGCATTCTGGGTCAGAGGTACTTCCGGGTAAAGCAGAAGGGGTGGCCGCTCCTTCCAGGCAATCCCCACAAAGCACATGACCAGTAGAGGAGTGACTTACTTCCGGGGCAAATGGCCCCTCAGGCAGCTGGCAGCGGGTGGGCAGGGCATTGCTCACGTCTTACCTGCAGTACCGGTGGTGCTCTCCTGGCGTGTTCCAGGGCAATGAACCAAATAAGCACAAGGAAGGCACGTGGTGAGGTTAAAAATGCTTCTTTTGCGCCGTGGTCAGATAACGGGTCCCTGTGGTGTCAGAGCTTCAGTGTTTGTGCCTGAGCTAAGAACTTTCCCTGACTCCGTGCGCTTCAAGACGGCACAACCCTTCTCAACAAACCCTACGGGACCCTCCTGGGTCTTGTGTGAAAATCTGCACTACTGTGCTGAGGATCCCCTCCGAGCAGGGATGGCACAAAGCCTTTTCCATGTGCCTCCTCACCTGGCTGTGGTCTCCCTGTTTCTCAGCACCTGAAGTCCCCTCTCCATCTCCTAACCATCCCTGGATCTGGTGGTGGCAGTGCCGTACTCGGTGGTGCATCCAGCAGTGAACCCCCTCACCTACAGCATGAGGAACCAGGAGCTCAAGGATGCAGTTAGGAAAGGGCTTACATGAAAGGTTTGCAATAGTGATAAACTCCCCATCCCTCTCCATAAACGACTCCCAGGATATCCCATCCCAATGGTGCTTTGATGTATTATCATTATTGTTACCAGTCTCATTATCATTATCTTTATTGTTATTGTTACTTGTGGTGATCATGTTCGAAGACAAATGTTTGGATTTGTCTCACTTGTCCAGAGGCACGAACCTGCTCTGTCTCACCTGGAGCCTGTGTAAGAGTGTGTCTAACACTGGGTGGAGCTGACTCCCCCACAGGCTCCCTGTATAAACTGGATCTCCCCAGTGCACTGGGGAGATTAGCAGCATCCTCCCATCCAGCTGGAGCTGCTTCCCACCCTGACCAGGAAGGCCAGTGTGGAGTCACCCTGTGACCCCAGGCACCACAGCCAAATGGCTCTGCAGAGCAAGCACCGCCAGCTTGGGGCCCTGCAGGGTTGATGGGGAGGGGGCCAGGAACAGCCAGGTAGATCAGCAGAGGGTTAGGGAGAGCTCAGAACAGAGATGACCTAGGCTGGAAATTGCCTCAGAGACAAAAATACCAGCGTTCACCTAATCCAAGACAATGCCCAGACTGTGGGTGCCCTAAACAATGTTCATGGTGCAGAGGCAGAAGTCCTCACTGTCCTGGTGCCCACCAGGCCTGGGTAGTGGATGAAGAAGGGCCGGTGCTCACAACTACCCATCTCTTAGTGCCATCGCCCCTCCTCAACGGTGGCATCGAAAGGGAGGCTGGGACCCTGCGTCAGGGCTTGCACTGAAGGAAGCATGACTCAGCAGCCCTGTGAGTTTGCTGCTGTCCCTAGTCTCTGTGCCCAGCACATGTCCTTGACACAGCCTCCTCCACCCCATGCACTGTCCCTTACCCCAAAGTCACCCCCAGTCCTATTCCCCCTAGCAGCCATTTCCAGCCCTGGCCATTCACCATGTCCAGCTGAGGGCTGATCTTGAAATGTGACCAGCCCCGTCCTCTTGCTTGGGCTCAGTGTGTGCACTCGGGAAACACCCAGACCTGCATGGTCTCAGACATGCCCAGAGCCTGGCAG